>NC_047670.1:48709292-48906792 GCF_011762505.2 Arvicanthis niloticus
GTGAAGCGCTGCTATTTCACTTCAAGTAGTAATAACCTATTACCACAACCATGATAAAGCTTCCATTCTAAACAGAAATGCCAGCGCTGGTCAGAATGTAAAACGAACCCGCAAAGTCTTGCAGTGCCTTCAGCTCCAACCTATTTCAACCAATTCCCATAATCATTACAGTATTGCTATTATCTTGGTCCCACTGCCAAACACCCAGCTGCAGTCTAACTATGTAAGAATGAGACACTGTTGAAATGGCTTTCAAAAAGAGCAACTTTCTCCTCAGTGCATTTCTCCGCAAAAGAAAACCTTACAATTAAACGACACAAGTGCGCACACACAGACACCCTCGCTCCTCAGAGCGGTGCCACAAAAGCAGCCGGCGAGGACCGACGGGGACAGGCTGCGCGCCGTGGCGGGGCTGGGTCGGGGCGGAGGGAACTTGGACAGCACAATGACTCCGGGGTTCCTGCGGTCGCACTGGAAGCCCCGCGCCGGCCACCCCGCGGCTGCTCCACATTCCGCCTGCCACCTCTTTTGTTTTTCGGCTTTCGGGCCTCCGGGTCCCCGCCGCGCCCGCCCCGCCGTCCCAGCCCCTGGGGCCTCTCGCGCCCCAGCCTCGCGGCCTCCTCAGCCCTCGGGGCCCGGCCTGAGGAGGAACGAGGCCGGGGCGCGGTGGGGGCCGTGACCGCCGAAGCCCGCACCGCGGCCCGCGCCGCCCAACGCCCTGAGCCCGCGCCTCCGCGGCCCGCGCCCCGCACTCACCGGCCGCCGCTGGGCGCGCGAGGCTGAGGCGGACAGACGGCAGCGGGGCGGCGCCGGCACCGGCGGCCGCGCTCTCTCCCACGCGCACGCCCGGCGCACGGCGGTCCGGCCGGCGGCGGTAGCGGTGGCGGCGGGCTCGCGCCCTCGGGCCGTGCTGAGTCGGCGCGGGCCCGCGCGTGCGCCGTGGCTGGGAGCGCGCGCCCACACCTCGCGGCGCGCAACGCCTCACCTCAGCGCAGAGCTCTACGCCTGCGCGATGCAGACCGCGCCTGCGCAGAGAAGTCCGGCGCGCCCGGCTCCTAGTAAAGTGTATCCCAGCTGTGCGGGCGTGGCGACGTCCGCGGCTAGCGCTGTTCCGGGATGACGAGGTGGCCCCTGTGGCCGCCGCAGGGTCTGCGGACTAGGCCTGGGTGCCACACGGTTACAGGAGTTCCTCAGCCGCACACACGCCTGCCCTGATCTTCTCCAGGCTTCACCGCTTCAGTAGAGGTTCATGGGCTTTCTGTAGATGGGGAAACTAAGGCACAGAGAGTATTTTAATGGATCTCTGAATCTCTGAAGGTGGTCCGAAAGACCATTTAGGAGTGCCTAGGGCCACTCACATTCCAGCCCCTTCCCCTACACCCTCTAGATGTTAAGACTGGGTAAGCCTTCCGGGGACACTGGGTGGACCGGAGGGCGAAAACTGGAGAGCCACTGTGCCTGGCTGCTGGGATAAGAGCCAGTTCCAGCACGGAACTTACCATGAAACATGAGACTGGGGGACACCTTTGCTTGAATCAAGCAGGTGGCACTGTCTTTCTGAGCCGTGCCTAGTTTCCTTGAGTTTGTTTTTATGCGCAGGGACCCTACGGAGAGTCTTAAGCAGGAAGTGGTGACTGATTTGTGTTCTCTGAAAAAAAAAAAAAGGAAAAAAATCACTGGCATCCTTGCGGTAGGAAATGAAACCAGAAGCGGGGAACTTTCATTTTTAATGGTGTCATTTTGATCTTCGACCACAAGCCAACGAGCAAGCAGGACAGGCAGTGAAAGGTGAACACGCAGCCACCAACCATTACATACCTGGGAGCTGTAATTTACTCACAGCAGAATCAGGTATAATAAAACACTTTGAGTTGTAGAGATTTTGCCATATTTTAGTGCTTTTTTTTTTTGATGAAGCATATTAAACTTGGATTTAGACTAGTAGTGGTGGTTATGTTTGGGGTTTTTTTCCCCCCGGATTTATTTAAATTATTGTACATGTGTGAGTGTTTTCCATAAATGTATATATGTGTATCACACACATGCCTGGTGCACGTGGAGGTCAGAAAAGGGTATTGGATCCCTCTTCTGAAATTAAGGGTGGTTGTGAGTCAGGAATAGAATCTAGGACCTCTCCAAAAACAAGTGCTCTTAACCCCTGAGCTGTCTATCCGTCTAGACCCAGTTTTGTTTTGTTTTGTTTTGTTGTTTGTTTGTTTGAGACATAGTTTCATGTAGCCCAGGCTGGACTAAAAATTTCTATGTAGCTGAGGATAGTCTTGAACACCAGCTCTTTCTACTTCTATCTTCTGGTGCTGGGATTACAGATTATGTCACTATAGCCAACCTATGGTGTTTTTCTGCACTTAAAATTATAAGGGCTATGTCTCTTCGTCACCTCAGGTCCCTTGCACTTTTTCTCTGGCCCTATGTTCGTTGGCACTTCGGTAATGTCAGCTGACCTCTTTGTAACCCGAGCCACCCATTACCCTGCTGTCCTCCCATCTAGGCTCCCCCTGTTATCTCCTAACCTATTGTTCATACCAGCTCAACACTGCCCTTGTCGTTTCTTGATTGTCTCTGCTCTGGACCTCTAGATTCATAGAACAGGGACTTTGTTTTGTTCACTAGGCAGTCCCTGACACACAGTAAATATTTGTTGAGTCGGTGAATAAGGCTTTGCATGGTGGAAAATGAGAGATTATTATTTAAAGTATCAGAAGAATAGGGGGAGGGGACTCGGAGTGGTGACACAAAAGGGTTTGTGTCAGAAATGGCTTTGTGAGGAGAGGTAGCACTCTGGTGGACTAAAAAGGGTCATCAAGTCTTTGACAGGCCTCCCAACGAGAGGCAGAACCTGGTTTTCACCCCTTGAATCTGAGTAAGTCTCATAATTTGCTTTGACCAATATGATACATCATAGGTGACATGGTACAGATCACAGGATGCCCAAAGCTGTTTCTTCTTAACCCTGCTAAAGGAGCCAAAGTTAGCCTCCTGAACAAACCACGTGGGACTCTGACAACAAGCTGCCAGCCTCCAGGCTTATGAGGGAGGCTATGTTGAGCCACCCTGCTCCAGCCAGATGGTCAGCCAATAGCAGCCACATGGGCCTGGAAGTAATGTTCAGATGACTCCAGTCCACATCTCCAAGTTGTGCCTTAGTTACTTTGTCAAAACACCATGACCACCGGGCAGTGGTGGCGCACACCTTTAATCCCAGAACTTGGGAGGCAGAGGCAGGCAGATTTCTGAGTTCCAGGCCAGCCTGCTCTACAGAGTGGGTTCCAGGACAGCAAGGGCTACACAGAGAAACCCTGTCTCAAAAAAACAAAAACAAAGAGAGAGAGAGAGAGAGAGAGAGAGAGAGAGAGAGAGAGAGAGAAATGAGTCAAGTAACAAGGTGAAATTCAAGGCTGCTTTCTTCCAACCACAATGTGTCTGTGCTGCTTTTCTCTCCCTGGGTAGTCAGCTGTGCTCCAGCCATCCCCACTCCCCTAGAGCAGTCTGCTGCACTCAAACTGCTTGCAAGAAAACAAAACAGCACAACTTGGCCTCTCTTCCTGCACTACATCAGATGGGCCAGTACTTCCCTGGCGTGGGAAGTTCTCAGGAAGGGCTTCCTGTATTCTGACAGAGCAGCTGCACAGTCCCCCAAACAATTCCACTTGAAATGCCCACCCTCCCCCCAGCTGCCCAGAGCTCCCTCCTAGGAGAGCTCTTTCACCATGGAGAAGCAGAAGCAGACATTTAAAACCAGATGCACAGTCGGTGAGGTGGCACACATGCTCTGGAAGCAGAAGCAGGTGGATCTCTGAGTTTGAGGCCAGCCTGATCTACACAGTGAGTTCTAGAACAGCCAGCACTGTTACACAGAGAACCCCTGTCTCGAGGTGGGGGGAAAGGGGAAAAGAAACTAGATGCATATTAAGAAGGACTGAAAGCTAATATAACCAAGGACACTTAGATAGACACTGAGCCCATCACAGCACTCAACAGCCTGCAGTTTTGCCCAAAGACACTGAAATGAAAGTGAAACTCTAGGATCAGGTGTTGGATCACAGTTTGGTCTAGTAATGACCTATAGCAGGGCAGGCTAGCCCTTACTATTGACAAACTAGGGGAAAGAGCAGGAAGCAGGAAGGACGCAGCTCAGCAGACCTGGATTGCAGCCCCACCTTCCTCAGGTGACAATCCAATGGCCCTGCACAGGCTAGTCACCCTCTCTGCTCACTGTAAAATGAGATTACAGAGGGAAGCTGCAAGCACAGGAGCTGGAGCTGACAGCTTTGTGATGCTGGAGCACTTTGTAAAGCTCTTTGTTTCCACCCTTCCTTCATTAAGGACTGGTACCATGTCCAGACCCAGCTGTGCTCCATGCATCTTACCATGGGCAGCACCACATCCCAAAGATTAAAACACAAGAGGTAGGGCTGGGAAGATGGCTCAGTCAGAATGATTGTCATAGGAACTCAAGGACCTGCGTTTGATCCCTTGTTATCCATGTAAAAGCAGGGCAAGGTGGCACCAACTTTGAATTCCAATGCTGGGAGGCATACACAGGGGCCTTTCCTAGAGCTGGCTGACTGACCAGCCAGTCTACCTTACTTGGCAAGATCCAGATCAGTAAGACACCCTATTTCAAAACACAAGGTGATCAGTGCTTCATAAATGACTCCAGAGACTTATTTCTGGCCTCCATATGTATTTTCATACACACACACACACACACACACACAATTAAATTAAAAACCAAAGTCTGAGTCTCTTCAATATATACACATCAGAAAAGGTTTCCACCAAAGAAGGGTACATTAAAGACAGTGTGACTAAGAGGGTATTTTCTGGCCAGGTGTGCTGAAATACACCTTTAATCCCCACACTCAGAAAGCAGAGGCTTGCCTCGTCTACATAGTGAGACCCTGTTTCAAAAAGAGAAAATATGTTTTCCTATGTTTGTGAAATAAGGACTTGTATATCTTACAAATCCTATACCTATAATTTATGCATATCAAAATCTTGTTAAATATGAATAAGGCTGGAGTTTTCTTTGAGACAAGGTCTCGTGGGAACATCTGACAATCCTCCTGCCTCACCCTTCCAAGTACTGATGTTATAGCTCTAAGAAGTTCCTGTGGCTCCTTCCTACGCAGTTGATGCTTACAGACCTGTCTGTATCTCACAGACAAGAGGCAGAAGATCTGGGTTATCTCTAAGGACACCAACCAGCTTGCCAGGTCCCTCCAGAGCCCACCTGACTGCAACATTTTTATAAGAACATATCTGGTGTGTGTTTGCTTTTTCATGGATTCTTGAGGAGTCCTTTTGGGCATTTTCTATGGCAGCCCAATAATGACATTTGTCTGGTGTTCTGCCCATGAAAAAACAGGTGTTGTAGGCCAGTATGAAGAAGACCCTGAAGAAACTATCATTTGTCACAGTATACTGAGGACAAGCTGTTGACATGACATATGCCTGTTGATACCAAATATGACTGCCTGGAGGTTGCTCATGTTTGTCCCTCTCCCCAATGTCCAAACCTTATGCTCTGGGATGAAGTCACTAGGGTGGCCACACCTAAGCTTGGAGCAGTCAGACTGATGGAAATGAACCTTACATAGCCAACTTCATGCTCCCCTCCCCACCCAATGTGTTCACTTATTCAGCTCTTTATATCTGGACTTGTAAGGAGGGGTAGCGTGCTTTGGGAATATTCAGTCACTATCTTACTGGGATAATCATGTTAACATCCAGAACACCTTCAAATCTGACCCCGTACATTCACAATCAAGCCTGTGTTGTCATAGATGAGTGGAGCCACTGCCTGCAGGAAGTTGCTCTGGTAACACATGGCCCTCTCCCCTGCATGACAAAAGAGCCAGGTGGGCAGCAGCTGGTGGGAAGAGACTGATGGATCTAGTTGCAGAGTGTGAAGTCACTCCCACCTCCTGAGTCTGCAACATCCATTCTTTTTCCTATGCATCATGCAAACCCCGTGCACCAAGCCTAAGTACATACATACACACACACACACACACACACACACACACACACACACCTGAAACAGATGCTAAATATCAGGTTGTACCTGTCTGGTGGAGAACAGACAAGTAGACAGGTAATTATGACATGGAGCCATCCAAAGAGACAAGGTTGGGAAGTGGGGGCAGAGGCACAGGGTGACACTCAGGCTTGAGTGGATCATGAGAAAAAGCAGACAAAATGTGTCCCTACACATGTGGTGGGAGACTGTGGTGAGAGAGCAGCAGAAGGGCAGTTTGTGAGGCGACAGAAGCCAAAGCAGCTTTACTGCAGAGTCTCTGTAGGGTTCCTCTACTGCAACGGGAAAGCACACAAGACTCTGCTCTGTCCTGTAAGCAAAGCTCAGAGTAGAAAAGAGGGAGCAGAGCTCCAGACACTGCTGTGTGTCTTCTCTGCTGTCCATGACCTCCATCCTCAAAAGCTGATCATGGTCCTCCATTGCTGGGAAAGTTCCAGCTCTCATTCCCGAGCTTCCTGAAGCAGGAGAAAGGAGGGAGGGTTAAATGGTACATTGTCTTGGAATGTCACCAAAACCGAGGCAGAGCATAAAAAAAAAAATGACTAAATTGTGGGTTCAGAAAATTAGTATAGTGACAGGTAAGGATCACAGGCATTCTGGGCAGAACATGATAAAGAACAGGAGCTATCTCCTACTAAATCCAGTGTTCATTGAGTGAATGAAGGTTTATCTAATGGCCCATTTCACCACAGTTATGTGAACATATGTTACTTTTGACCTGGACTCCATTCTGTATCTCCTGACTTACCTTTATAAACTATACACTCATTTTAGAATCAAGGACTGTGGGCTCTCTGAAATTGGGACCAACAGAGATTGTGAAGTTTCTAGGGAGATTTAAAAAAAAAAGTGTATGGGAGCTGGCTGTGATAGCACATGCTGTAATTCTAGAACTAGGAAGGCTGAGAAGGGAAGGTCACTAAGGTTTTGTTTTGTTTGTTTGTTTGTTTGTTTGTTTTTTGAGACAGGGTTTCTCTGTGTAGCCCTGGCTGTCCTGGAACTCACTTTGTAGACAAGGCTGACTTTGAACTCAGACATCTGCCTGCCTCTGCCTCCCAAGTGCTGGGATTAAAGCATGCGCCACCACTGCCCGGGTGAAGATCACTAAGTTTAAGGCCAACCTAAAATACACTGTGGAATTCTGTCTCGAGACAACCTACGGGGACTGCAGAGGTGGCTCAGGGGGGAAAGGTTTGCTTCACAAACACGAGAACCTGAATTTGAATCTCTGGCCCCCAACAGCTGTAGGTGCCTGTATCCTCAAAGTGAGGGCAGAGACCAAATGCCTGGAACTTACTAGGCAGTCTTGGCAGCAGCGAGCTTTAAGTTAGCAAAAGACCCTGTCTTAAGGAAACAAGGTAGAGCTGGATTGAGTAGGATACCTGTGACATTGTCCTCTGGCCTCTGTGTGCACAATAGCACAGGCATGAATAGACCACGCACAAACACATACACAGGTTTTTTTGATTAACAGCCAGGTATGGCTCTTGCCAGTCATCCCAGCACCTGATAGGTTAAGGAAGGACAAGTGTTGCAAGTCCTAGGCAAGCCTAGGCTACAGAGCAAGAAGAGAGAGACAGAGACAGACAGAGTCAAACAGACAGACACATAGACAGACAGACACGCAGGCAGGCAGACAGACAGACAGACAGACAGACAGACAGACACAGAGACACAGTGACAGTCCTATTCCTGGTGTTTCTCTTTACAGGAAAACTGTCTGGCAGGAAGCTCTTGAAATGTTTGCTGGCTGGAGAGAGCAGTGCATAAATGGTAATGGTCATTATTCTAACGAGAATACCTGGCCCTGGTCTGTAATTCACCCACTATGCCAGGACTCAAAGCATTCTACAAATGGTCTCTGTGGACACATTCAGACAGGTCTATTTCTAAACTGGCTGTCCAGAACCGCCTCCACTAGAGAAGAACTCTGGGTTCACCATGCTGGTGTAGTTGCCACCTCCACTTGGAGAAAACCCAGGTGACTCAGAGGGTGGAAATGCCACCTATGCCTTTGGAACAGGAAAAGCACTGGAGCATGGCCAGCACCCACAAGGCATGACTGTCTGGCTCTCTGTGCAAGCTCCACATAAGTTGTTTGCACCTCACACCCCACTCAGCCTTGCTTGCTAATCTATCAATGACAAATTCAAAAGAGGGTAGACAGCATTTAGTCTGTGACAGGCACTCAGTAATCCCCTCCAGCAGGTCTCTGATGACAAAAACAAAGTCTTGGGTTCACACAAATGGCAAAGACATCAGTGGCTAATAACAAACCACTCTCAGGTTCAATTCCCAGCACCCACATGGTGGCTCACAACCATCTGTAATGGGATCCGATGCCCTCTTCTGGTGTGTCTGAAGACAGCTACAGTGTACTCATATACATAAAATAAATAAATTGATCAAAAAAAAAAAAAAAAAAAAAAAACCACTCTCTCTGTGTAGGAAAAGTCCCAGCCTCTAGCAGGAGTACCAACTGCAGGGTGAGCTTTGAGGACAAGCAAATTGTGAGCTGGTGTTGGAGACTAGCTGAGGTTTTTTGGAGTTGAGCCCAGACCCCCTGGTCAGTTCCTAGAAGCAGGCCTGGGGATGGCACTTGTGATAAGGACGTGAAGAAGGCTTTTTAGTCCTATGACAGACACCAGTCATGGCTGAAGGATGCAGTTTGAGCCTCCAAACAGCACTATGAGGTAATTACTTCTCTGACTCCCATTTTACAGATAAGGGCATTTAGGCCGGAGACATTCACTTGCCTTAGAGTCTACAGACATTACAGAGCTGGGATTTGAACCCATGTGACTTGGCTCCTAACCACTACTGCAGCATCTGGAGCTCCTGCCTGTGCATGTTACTAGAACTTCAGGCCAAGAAAGATGGCAGCCTATAAAATATGTCAGTCCCAGATTCCTATTTTAAGACAAGGCAATGGCTGAGGGGAAACAGATAAGAAGGCTGTGCTTTCAGAGCTCAAGTTCAGCCAAGCCTCCCATAGGTGTGGATCAGGGTGACTGTGAGCAGGAGATGGGAGCATCCTAAGAGAGGCCTTTAGAAGGGTGGGGGCTGCTCTGTTCTGCTCTGCTCTGCTCTGCTCTGCTCTGCTCTGCTCTGCTCTGCTCTGCTCTGCACACTGGAGGCGGAAATTACTAACTAGACATGAAAATATACAAGTCATTGCAGACAAATTTAATCAACACAAGGAAACAGACAAAGGGGGGTAAAGGGGAACAGGTGGCTACAAATAAAAGAGAGGCAGGGCAGGCAGCAGGCCTCCTGGAACAGCAAGCTGCAGAATGTCCCTGCAAGTATGTGTGCACATGAGTTCAGTATTCCCAGCGAGCTCATTCATCACTGCAATAATGCAAAGTCCCTTAGTGAGTGGGTATGTACCGCAAGGGAAAGAATAGCAGGAGATCCCAAGCAGGAAGGAAGCTGGGCTGTGGCCTTGGGGGAGGGGATGGACCATGGAGGTCAGCCAGAATAGCTTTTCAGGGCCACAGCTCTGGGGTGTGGTTCAGCTTTTAGCCCTGTGCTTTGAGCCTTTTAGTCTCAGTCTGAGTAGAGGATCAGCTGGCTGGGACAGCAGCTCCCGGAGGTTGTATCTTCATGGCCACAGTTATTTTAAGTGTGAAGGGTGCAACTGAGAACATAGTAGGCCTAGCAAAGTATTTCTATGGGGTAACCTAGACTTCCTGGCTGTCCTCCTGGAGCTAGAATGACCCAAGGAAGTGCAGGTCAGTGGCATATGTAGGCTGAGGAGTGGCTGAGCCTGGCTATAGCTGCCATCCTGGGGGATAGGCAAGGCAGCACCTCAGGAAGTGGACTGCAGGCAGGCAATCCACACTATGGAAAACTAATGGGCTTGGCTTCTGAGGTATGTGACCTGGGCATCCATAGAGAACCTTGGGCTTAGAAGTAGACATGGGAACCATGACAGTGACTACAAGTTCAGCAGGCCCTATCTTGAAATTCTTTATGCTTTTATCATGCAGTGCATGTGGCTGCACATTCTTGAACTTTAGACCCTCAGGTGTACATGCCTCCCTGACTACAACCTCACAGTCTCAAAGGTCCTCGAACTGTGTCTAGCCTAGTTCTTGCACTCACTTGTCCAGGACCTTATAGTGTTTAGGGTGGGGCACAGCAATGGCTCTCTGCATCTGTACCTGTCATCAGTGATACCCCTTCTCTGATCTAGGTCCCAATAGGTCTGGATACATCCCTGATGAACTAATGAATTTATGGAGCTTACAAGAGCATATTCAGCCACCAAAGAGCTGCATCATTGAAATATCTCTCCCTAGCATAAGCGACAACTTCCCTATAGCTACACAGATGAAATCCCTCCTTCAGGAACTTCCCATCTCCTGAGAGCATGATGTAGCTGGGACAGGATTATGTAGAGCTAGGAAAAGGACCAAAGGGGTAGAGAGTGGCAGGCTCTCAGTTGAAGGTCTAACGACTCACTCCCCCACCCCGCAGCCCTGTTCCTTTTTCTGTGGACCATCTACAGGCTTCATCTCATTTAAAGTAACTGTAACTTCTCTAAGATGTAATGGCTGCTGTGTTTGAAGGCAGTGTTCTCCAACAAGTCATTTCAGCAACATTCCTTTTGTAAAGGGTACATGGGTTATGGACCATTGCTTTACCAACCACACAAAGAACTGGAAGTCAAAATGTGATCAGAGGCTCTCAGGCAAGTGAGACAAAGGGGGATAGTGGCTCTAAGAAGGGAGAAGTGGCATTGTGGATCTGGGAGAACCCAGAAGATGGCACCTGAGCTGAGATGGCAGAGTATACCAGGAACACAGGCAAGCCAGGGTACCACCTGTATCCCTAGGCAGATAGAGGGCATTGCTGGACACACCCATCATGCAGCCTTCATGTCCCTTCCCTTCTGACATGCACTGTCTTTGGTGGTCCTCCAGTGGGATGGCCCTGATGTCCCCCCCCCCCAAAGTCCCAGCTGGTGAGAGTCAGGTAGGAGGTAGCTCATGCTAGAACACAAGCCTGTGGGCTAAACCATCTTCAAAAGCCTTCTAGTTACTCCTTTTCTTCCTCCTCCTCTTCCTCCTCTTCCTCTTCTTCCTCCTCCTCCTCTACCTTTTTTTTTTTTTTTTTTTTGAGACAGGGTTTTTGTAAGTAGCCCTGACTATCCCTGAACTCACTCTGTAGACCAGGCTGTCCTCAAACTCAGAGATCTGCCTGTCTCTGCCTCCTGAGTGTTGGGATTAAAGGCGTGTACCACCACTGCTGGGCAAAAGCCTGACTCTTCTTAAGAAGCTGCCTGTGTGTCTGGTTAGCAGCTAGTCTGATCCAGGAAATTTGCACTGGGAGACAGTAAGATCGTATCAGGATGGTGGTAAAGGCTGGAGCCAAAAATACAGGGATACAAGGAAAGCCAGTTCCAAGGCAGAAGCCAGGCTACAAGGGAGATAGAGAAGTCAGCTGGAAGAAGGCGTGAGTCAGCAGGAGGGGTGGGAAGCTCAGCTGTGAGTCAGCTACAGCCCCAAGCCTGCTGGTGCCAAGAACAGGAGCAGAGAAGACGAGAAGCTGAAAGGAGTCATAAAGACTAAAGGCATTGAGTCATCATGCATTCTGTTGCCCCTGGGGGCTAGAAGCCTGATGACCAGGTCCTGGGGCTCCTATGACATTCCTGGCAGTATTATGTGCTAGTCTGGGAACCACAGTACACAAAGTCCTGAAGAGATAGGCCAGACCTAGAAGAAGGGCAGGGAGCAGACATGGGAGGTCCAGTCCCGACCCACCTCCCAGCTCCTGTCTCTCAGGCATGTCCCTCATCAGTTTCATCTCATGACCTACCAACAGCCCCCTGCCCCTCTGTGGCTCTCTCATCTCTGGGAATTGTGAGTATTGTGACACTGCCATTGCACCAACCAGGCCAAACAGTGCAGTGACTCAGACAACTCAGCTTTCAGAACATAAGCTGAAAACGGGGTGGTGGGACTCTATGCAGGGACTCCCCGAGTGTAGCCGAGCTGTTCTTAGTGCCCTCTAAAAAATCGAGCTGGATCTCTCCAATTGACTTTCTGTGAGTCACTTCCAATTCACTAATGCGTTAGCATTCAGTAATCTCAGTGGCAACATGGAGACTGGGACTGAGCTTGTTGTGGGTATGTGTATGTTGTGTTACATACACAGAGCTGTAATTACATGGGTTGGTTCAGGCACTAAAAAGCAATCTAGGGAAGCAAAAATAAGGACCAGGGATATAGCATAATGGTAGAGCATTTGCTAGGCATGAGCAAGTCCCCAGGTTCAATCCCCAGTATTCACAAATGAGACAAATATACCCACAGAAGGTAAAGATACAGCACTGTAGTAGTGAGGGCCTGGAGGTGGCATAACGAGTCAGGAAAGGGCTCTGAACTGATGGCTTCTGAAACAAAACCGGAACACCATGAAGGAGCCAGCCATGCAGACGAGCTATTCAGGGTATCCATGCATTTATCAGAAGGAAGTATTTCAGCTGGGTAAGGATGGGACACACCTTTAATCCCAGCACTGGGGGAGGGAGGCAAAGGAAGGCGGACCTCTGTGAGTTCCAGGCCAGCCTGGACTACAGCAAAGTAAGATCCGGAATAGCCAAGGCTACACAAAGAAACCCTGTCTCAAAAAAAAAACAGACATTTCATTCTTGAACAGCATCTGCAGCAGCTCCAAGACAGTAATGGAAACTGCCCAGAAAGTTTTCAAGTTTTCACACTCTATAACCTTCAGACACAAAAGTATACATGCAATTATAAGACCAAAGTTACTGACATTCAAGTGATCCCGGCTGACTCCACCCCTCATTAAGAATTAATTCTAACAATTCTAACTTGATGTATTTTCTTCCTCCTCTTCCTCCTCCTCCTCACCCTCCTCTTCCTCCATCTCCTCCACCTCTTCCTTCAAGGCGGACTCTATGCCTAGGTGGGTTCTTTAAGGTTTCACAGCTGGGTGACAGAGTGCAGAAGAAAATAACCAGGGATGCTTATGAGAGCTGTACAAGAGCCATCACAGATGAAGGTCCCTGAGAGATGGGGAAAAGCCAGGACCAAGACAAACCTGCTTAAGAACTCAATGTCACGCTTGTGGTGAGTGACAGATCTGGGGGAAGGGTTGAAAGCATTGGAAATTGCTAGCGGGTGCTGGACTGTGCTCCAGGACTGCACCTGTGAATAACAGGTTTGTGAGCGCTGTATCTCTGCTTTGGTCAGTTGTTCATCACCATGATAAATACCTGGGAAGATCGGCTTCAGGGAGAAAGGTATCTTTCAGCTCATAGTTTTGGAAGTTTCCATCTAAAGTTACTCAGTCCTGTCACTTAGGGCTGTGATGAAGTAGAGTATCTTTCCTCATGATGGGAGATACAGCAGAGGAAAGATACTCAATGCATGCCAGTCAGGGAGAGAGGGAAGAGGAAGAGACGGAGGAGGGAGCAGGAGAGAGAAAGAGACAGGCAGAGAGAAACAAGAGAAAAAGGAAGAAGAGGAAGGAAAAGAAGTTGCCATCACCACTACCAAAGACTCTTTGTATTAGTTACATTTCTATTGCTATGATAAAATGTCTGAACAGCAGGGCAGTGGTGATGCACATCTTTAATCCCAGCACTCAGGAGGCAGAGGCAGGTGGATCTGTGAGTTTGAGGCTAGCCTGGGCTACAGAGTGAGATCCAGGACAGCCAGGGCTACACAGAGAAACATTGTCTCAAAAACAAACAAACAAACAAAACAAAACCAAACACCTGGATCAAGACAACTTACAGAAGAAAGAGTTTGAGTTTATGGTTCCAGAGGGCGAGAGAGAGAGAGAGAGAGAGAGAGAGAGAGAGAGAGTGTGTGTGTGTGTGTGTGTGTGTGTGTGTGTGTGTGTGTGTGTGAGACAGACAGACAGACAGACTTGGAACTCATCAACAGCCAGCAAGTCCAAGCCATCTTTCTGTCCTGGCTACCCTCTCACACTACTCCTGGGATTCTAGACATATGCAACCATGCCTGCCTTTTAATATGGGCAATGAGGATTTGAACTTAGGTTCTCATGCTTGCATATTCAGTGGTCTAACCTGCTGACCCATCTCCTCCACTCTAACTTCAACCTTTGAATAGAGTATTGAAATGAAAGTACAATACTGTGAAAAGCAAGACTTGCTAGAGGAAGCGGGTCATTCGAGCCATGTTTCTGGGGCAGTGCCTTCCCCTGGCTGTGATGCTGTTCCTGTCTGCTTCCTGCCCTCGGTGATGTGAGCAGCATCCTCTGCTGCATGCTCACACAGCCTTGATATTGTTTCCAGGTACACAGCACTGGCCAACTATGAAACCATGAACAACAGGTAATTTATTCCCCCATAAGTTGTTGCCTTACAGATAGATGTAACTAATACACCACATCTAGGTATGTCTATGAAGGCATTTCTAGAGACAGGTCACAAGAGGTCTAACCTAGTCAACAATTTCATTTATAGATTTTTTTTTGGGGGGGGGAAGATGAGGGGGACAGGGTTCTACTATGTATCCATGGCCTGGAGTTTGCTATGTAGACCAGTGAAAGAGTTTGTGGCCCACATTTGAAGAGCAGTATGTGAGGTTAACCTCTGGCCTACACACATGTATACTACATACATATGTGCACACACATGTGCACCCATATCTCTACCCACCTTTACACACATGCAAACACACATACCATCTAGAGCTGTGTATAGTGACTTATTCCTTTAATCCCAGCACCTAGGAAGCTGAGAAAGACGGCTGTGAGTCTGAGGCTAGCCTAGGCTACATATAGAGTGAGCTCCAACCCAGCCTGAGCTATAACACTCTATCTTAAAACTAATAAACCATAGTAAACAAAACACATCATCTGGACTGCTGCATGGGGAACTAGCCAGTGGGGCATTAGAACCGTAGAGTCCCAGACTTCTGCCCCACTGGCCTGTGATGCTGAGGCCCATCATGCCTTGCAACTGCCCTTGTCCAGATTTGCACTGCACTTCCAGCCGTATCTCTCCTAGCTTGAAGGCAGCCTAGGTGTCTCTCAATTCCCCTCAGCCTCTTTCATACAAGATGTGGGAGCCCAGAAGGACCCTCTCCCACACTCTGCAGCCTCCTCTATTCTGTCTGCAGCCTTCTACCCACCACCCTACTCTGTGGCTCTGGGTGACTGTTCCAGAAGCTGACAAGATGCATGATCGTCTCTCTTGCACACAGAAACACCATGGCAACAGCAAAGGAAGCCAGACTGGAAGTTGCCAGCCCAGAGTGGCAGACCATCTGGGAGGCCACTCCTCCAAATGTCGCCTGTTCTAAGCACTCGTCTTAGCCGAGCTCTCATACATAGCAGGGTGACATTTAAGTGCCACGAGAGTAAACAATAGTGAACATGATCTCCCTCCCCACTGTACATTTTTCTGCCCTGATATAATGGAGACAATGAGTAAAGGAAGCCAAAGAAGGCCGTAGGTTGGAGTGAGCGAGCACAGTTACAAGAGATGAAGATCTGAACAAGGGAGGAGCCCTTCATACAGTCAGTGGGATAGTTTGTGATTCCATCTCTAATGTCATCTTAGAAGTCTATTTTCTGTGTAGGGAAAAGAAACTCTGTGTGTGTGTGTGTGTGTGTGTGTGTGTGTGTGTGTGTGTGTGTGTTAATGAAAGTCTCCATAAACTGAACCCTCTGATGTATAGGTTCCCACGAGCTTGTCTTTCCTTCCAAGGACAGTGGTTTCCCTAGAAACATATAATATCCGCTAAGAACTGTGTTAGGCCCATTTACATGTATTATCTCATTTAGTCTTTGCAACAAAATCAATAGATACAGTTAAGACATTGATGCAGAGTGCTGCTGGAGTAGGTGTAAATTCTTGTCAGAGTCGTCTTAGGTATTGTTCCAGGTACTCCTAAGGAGTCCGGCCAGGGGCAGGGTCCAGCCCGGACTAGAAGGGGTTGGAGCAAGGCTGTTTGGAATAGAGTCAGCCAGCATATGCAGCTCTGGTTTTCCTCCAACAGTGTCAACAGCTCCCTGTCCTCACCTCACATTTCCCACATAACTGTCTTAGCCCAGACCTATGCCCAGGACCTATTCAGAGCATCTTCTAAGATATAGGCTGCTGGGACTTTGGCTCTTGGATAGAATGAATGAGAACAGGTGCTAGCCCCTTGGGAGTCAGCCAAGGCACAAAGCAAGCAGAGTCTTAAGATTAGGGACCTAAGAAAGAGTCTAGTGGGAGCTGTCAAGTCTCACCCTGGGACAAAGGGCTAACTGAGGTGCCTACTTAACTTATCAAAGTGGACCTGGCTACCGGTTCTTCTAGCATCCCTCTAGTCCCTACTGGTGTCAGAGTATGGACCACAACCTTAAACTTCTTCAGCCGAGGGGCTGAGCTGCCAGTCTCCCAGCTGCCTTTCTCTGTGTAAGCCAGCCATTTTGGTTACCCTGCCCTTTTTGGTCTATCCTTTACCCTCTTGGCATTTTGGTCTCCTGGCTCTTCTCCTCTCATCCCCATCTTCTTACATGGACATGCTCACTCTGGCCTCTCACAGATGCCTCTGCCTCTACCCTCTCTCACATCTACAATAAACCTTCTCCTCCACCATACCTAGGAACAGTCATAGCCTCCTTTTTTATTATTATTTTTTCCATTCAGAAGCCACCTAAGGGTACCAAAAGTAGATGGGGTGGGTTTCCAGAACCGAGAACCCAGTGCTATGGTAAAGCCAGGGTCAAGGGTGGGCTACCAGCACCTCATGCAGAGATAGACTGGCTGGGGAAGATTGCTTGCTTTCAACTGCTGCCTAAATCCATGGTCACTGTGATTTGGGGGACACTAGAAATGAGGGTAGACACAAAATGCAGTCAGGTTTCACAAGTGGCAGAGTTAAGAGAAGATGGGGTCAGAAGAGACCAGGATAGGAGGAGTCATTTGGAGACTGAGGCCCATATGATAAGGTTGTACTGAAAGAGGGGTCTGAGTGATGGGTCCTCACAAACCTTGAGATTGGGAAAGGTCAGGCTGGCCAGGCTGGGAGCTGTCAGTCTTTGGAGACTATCCTTGACATTCTTTTTCCTTCTTTCTCTTGTACTGTACTGTGTTGTGTTGTGTTGTGTTCTGTTCTGTTGTGTTGTACTGTATTATTCTTGTTGCTGTTGTTGTTTGGTAGTACCAGGAATTGCACGTGGGGTCCCACAGATCCTCAGCAAGCCCTCTTCCACATTTAAAACCCACTTTTTGTTTTGAGATAAGGTCCTATTAAGCTGCCAAGATCAGCCTCAAACTTGCCATCCTCCTGCCTCAGCCTGCTGGGTAACTAGGGTTACAGGCATGCTATACCAGGCCATAGGAGACATTCCTAGTCCTACTGACACTTCTCTGGGGTCTGCCTTTCCTGCTTAGAGAGTTTCAGCTGTTCCTGTTCCATTGGGAAGGCTTGCATATTGCCTAGGCTGGCCTAGGTTTCCTTCCGGTTTTCCTTCCTCACCAGGAGCTCTGGGAAGCCTCAGTTACTGGCTAGGACTATCAGCCTCTGCATTTGTGTTTCAGAACTGCCTTGGAACTAGAGGCTCCTCTGCTCTCCACCCTCCAATCGCAGCAGATCCCATCTGTTCTACCTCCAGTGTGAGGTGAATCACACCCTTCAAAAGAATTATTGGAGCCCTCACTGCCGCCGACTGCCAGCGTTTGCTTGGAAATAGCACTTGGAAATAGCGTCTCGGTTACACCAGCTTCTCACAACCTGAAAGGATCAGTGTTTCCTGAGAAGAGAAGGAGACATATGGACACCACGTGACAGAGGAGATAGAGATGCCTACACTGAAGGGTGCAGCTGCAGGAAGCCTCCAGGACAGAGACCAGATCGGTCCTCCTGCCATGTAGCCTCTGACAGTGTAGACTTCTGGCTTCCAACACTGTAGCAATAAATGTCTGCTCCTTAAGCCAGCCCATCTCATGCTTTGCTTGGGATGGACTGCCTCCTTGAGCTGTTTCCTCTCCCTGCACAGTACTCTCTTGTCTACCTAATGCAGGCTTCTCTCTCTCTCTCTCTCTTTCTCTCTCTCTCTCTCTTCTTTTCATCTCCTGCAGACCAGGATGGTCAAGTTATCTGGAGTACTCAAAGCTCTACACAATCCTAACCTTTGCCCAGTGGCATTGCTGTGTTCTGAAGGTGATCACAAAGAAGCCCAGGTCATAGTTTGCTGCGGCAGACTTCTACTGAGAGATGCCATCTGCTCCACAGGTCTTTTCTGTTCGTCTACTGCACACCTGAAACAAATTTCATTGCTTCTGGTCATTCTGTGTCCCCAAGATCTTGCCCTGTCCCTAAAGTTGGTGACTGTAAAGTAGGGAGTGTGTCTCCTGGCAGGAATGGCGTATGTTCAGTCAGTAGGGTACACAGATGGATGCGAGAGCTGACCTCTGGCTCAGTGTGGACAGAGGACTGAACACCTGGAGTCAGCAAGGAGAGACTCTCCCGAAATTGAGGGACCAATGCTTATATTGCTGGATGATTGATCTCCTTTGAGAAAAACTACAGCTGGGAGTGGTGGCACATGCCTTTAATCCATGAACTCAGGAGGCTGAGGCAGGAGAATCTCTGAGTTTGAGGCCAGTCTGGTCTACAGAGTGAGTTGCAAGACAGCCAAGGCTGCACAGAGAAACTCTGTCTTAGAAAGTAAAACAAACAAACAAACAAACAAAATAAATAAATAAAACAAAGAAAAACTATAAGCTCAAGTTCAGGGTTTCAGGAGGACCCTGGGTACGTAGAAGTGAGTGAGGGTGTAGGCTACTGAATTCACCTCTTATTGCAGTGGAGGAAGAGGCACAGCCCTGGGCCAGGCAGCTACCACTTCCTCTTTGCCTACAGACCGCTGACCACAGGCAGCACTTTCTCTGAGATTGTTTCCCCTGAGGTCTGCAGGTCTGGGTGCAGTTTCCTCAGGCACTGCCCTGCTCCTGTCTCTGCCCTGCCCTCTGGCCTCCAAGCTCCTTGTGACCTCTCTGCTGTCCTGCTGAATGAAGAAACAGAAGCATCCAGGAGATTCTGGTTCTGTCGCTTGCTCACAGTTGATGATCCTGGAATGAGACCTGGTGTATTCATTTCCAAAGAAATTCACCACAAACTGGGTTGGCTTACGCCACTCCAGAGCTTATGCCTCCAGAGATCGAGGTGTCTCAGGAGTCCCTCTGAAGGTGTTAGCGTGTAGGTGGGGGGTATCATTCCTTGTTCTAACCTTGTCTCTTCTATCTTTGTAAAAGGACACCTACCACAGTGTTTCAATAAAATATCATTGAGAGATCCACCCATCTCTTCAAAATAAGGGTTGCTCTGTCAGGAGCCAGCACCAAATAGAACTTTTAGTGGTATGTCGTTCGTAGAGGGACAATGATCTGACTGACCCCCACCTCATGCAAGAGGGCTAGGCGAAGCTAGACAGAGAAGCAAGCAGCTGCTGGCTTGCCCCAAATAGGAAGTGGGGGCTGCCCACTCCCACTAGCTACAGCAGCCCCCTTTAGGAAGAGTTTGCTCTGAGGACTCTTTTCCTCTCTTTTTCCACATGGTGACCTTGCAAGCTCCTGGGTTACTTTATGTCACTTTTATAGCTGTGCAGTGACTGCACAGACTTCCTGCTCCTCCCCCAATCCAGCTGCCTCCTTCATAATCCCAGGCCTCCCTCCCGGATTTCTAGTCTCTTCTCCCGCCCCCCCCCCTCAGGTTTTCCCTGCCCTCCCACAGCAGGCAGAGGAAACTGCCAGAGAAAGATGGTAGGAAGGCCCTTTCCTGAGCCCTGCTGCCTCCTGGCTCCCTGTGGGGGTCCCTGTGTGATCTCTGAGCCATCCTCCTCAGAGGAATGCATTGGGCAAAGTTTAGGACTTGGTGGTCTTGACAGCCTCAGAGGCCACTGCTACCTTGAACTCAAGGACCCCTCCTCCCTGGGTCCACACATGTTGGTCCTTCTCAGCGGAAAAATTCCTTTTTAACGGAAGACCACCCAATGCCCCTTATATTCTAGGTAACACTGGCTACTGCCTAGCCTAGCCCACACTCTTTCCTCTCTAACAAGTTCTGCCATGGTCAGTGTTTCACACCTCTCAGGTTTCATGGAGGCAGGCTGACTCTGCTCTTGGCTTTTAGGTCTTCAATGGTTCCCATCCTTTTCTTCCTCCTTAGGCAAAAGGAGCTCCTTAGCGGCACAGCTTGCCTGTGACTCATAAGGTGCTTCTCTGAGGTGGTCAGGCTGTGCCCTACTCCAGGTTCCTCCACATTATACAAAATGCTTGGCATCAGGCTGCCCTGAGTAACTCCATTTTATGAAACAGTGTATCTCTCTCTTTGGCTCTAACTGCCAAAGACTCTGCATCTTTGTTTGTTTGTTTGTTTGTTTGTTTAATTTTGGTATTTCAAAACAGAGTTTCGCTGTGTAGCTCTGGCTATTCTGGAACTTACTCTGTAGACCACACTAGCCTTGAACTCAGTGATCTGCCTGCCTTTGCTTCCTGAGTGCTGGCACTTTTCTTTTTAAAGATTTATCTACTTTATCTCTATGAGTACACTGTAGCTGTGTGCACCAGAAGAGGGAGTTGGATCCCATTACAGATGGTTGTGAGCCACCATGTGGTTGCTGGGAATTGAACTCGGGACCTCTGGAAGAGCAGTCAGTGCTCTTAATCACTGAGCCATCTTTCCAACCCCCAGGACTCTGCATTTTACCTGTCCAGTATAATCCATTAGGCACATACAAATAATTAACATATTTACCGGGAGCTAGGAATAAAAGTCAGTTGTTAGAGTGCCTGCCTGGCTAGCATGAATGAAACTCTCTGGTTCTGGTTCCCACCCCCCACCTCCATTCTTCTCCTCGCCCCCCACCCCCCCCAGAGCATAAACAGAGTGTGGTAGTGTACATCTGTAATCTCAACATTTGGAAGGTAGAGGCAGGTGGATCAGGAGTTGAAGGTCATCCTTGGCTACATAGTGAGTTGGAAGCCAGCCTGGGCTAACATGAAACTTTTTAAAAAGTATTGCCACCTATGGATTTATCAGATGAGCTTACAGGGACCTCAAACCATATCAGAGGATCTAAAGAAATGGCTCAGTGATTAAAAACACTGGCTGCTCTTCCAGAGGACCTAGGTTGGTTTACAGCACCCACATGGTAGTTAACAATCCTCTGTAACTCCAGTTCCAGGGAATCTGATGCCCTCTTCCAAGCCTCCATAGTCACTATATATATAAGTGGTGTGCATGCTGGTAAAACACCCATACACATAAATAAAAGTAAAGAAAGCATACCAGTAAACTCAGGCTCATAAGCTTATCCAGGCCAACAAATGGTGTAGGTACCCTTAGCTGGGATGACGAAAGGAGGGACACCCCGAGACAGAGTGTAGCAAACTCTGATCTCTCTCCTGTCATTCATCATGGGCCTTGTCTAGGAAAATTGTCACAGCAAGTAACCTCCTTGTCTGTTCTCTGCTCAAGTGTAGTTTCTTCTGCCTTGACACACAGCCCACTTCAAATTGACATGAAAAAACACCTGCCCCACCAGGACCTGCCTTTGGCAGCTTCATACCTGAACAATTCTGTGACTACAGACTGTAAACCTGCTCATCCAGCCCGATACAGGGCCAAAGAGACACAGATTGATCTGTTTTTCTCTCTGCTTCTTCTGGCTTTGATGAAGACTCTTTGACTCATGAAACTTGCCGAGAGAGAGAGAGAGAGAGAGAGAGAGAGAGAGAGAGAGAGAGAGAGAGAGACTGAGACTCTTGTGTTTGTGTGTTCACGCATGTGTGTTCAGTGTAATGTATCATCTGAATAGAAATTAAGGTTGGAATACAAGAACCTGTGAAGGAGCCTGGGGTCGTTGATCAATTGGTAGAGTACTTGTCTAGCAAGCACAACCCCCCACCCCCACATTTGATCCCCAACATCACCAGGCAAGGTGATACTGTAATCCTAGCACTGTGGGGTACATGGAAAGGATCAGAAATTCAAGGCCATCCTTAGCTACACAAGGAGTTTGAGGCCAGCCTGGGCTGCATGATACTCTGTCTTAAAAATACCCTGTGATGGCCAATGCTCATGTCTACCAAGTAAAATCAGAAGTTCTTGAACTAAAGCTGATGAAATTGTAGAAAGATTTTTTTTTTTTTTTTTTTCCAGACAGGGTTTCTCTGTGTAGCCCTGGCTGTCCTGGAATTCACTCTGTAGACCAGGCTGGCCTCGAACTCAGAAATCCGCCTGCCTCTGCCTCCCAAGTGCTAGGATTAAAGGCGTGCGCCACCACTGCCCTGCTCTGTAGAAAGGCTTTAACATGGCTGTCTATGCTGCTGCATTGACCAGCTCACAGGGTGGACTCTCCTCCAGTGGACATGAGTCCTTGACTGCCTGCCCTGCCCTGCTGCTTCCTGGGG
The DNA here is from genome assembly GCF_011762505.2 of Arvicanthis niloticus. Taxonomy (NCBI): domain Eukaryota; kingdom Metazoa; phylum Chordata; class Mammalia; order Rodentia; family Muridae; genus Arvicanthis; species Arvicanthis niloticus. Next base: position 48,731,768 of record NC_047670.1, read on the forward strand.
TAGTTCTATTTTGTACAGAAGGAACCATGCATCTCCTCTCCAAGGGCTTCTCATGTCCACTTCCCAGCAGCACAGATTGGTGATTGTTGGGTTCCTTAATTCAGTGACAGCACCCTCACCATGCCTCTCTGGGGAGTCCCCAGGAGATTAAAAGGGGACTGAGGTCAGCCCTGAGCCTCGGTTATTTGTGTAAACACAGCACCCAGTGCAAACTTGAGTGACCCATATACATTAGAGAAACGGAAGCCAACATAGCTTCTGAACACTAAGCTCAAAACTCAGGGCATCCTGGTATCCTCCACAACCTCAATGCCTAGAGATAAGGGATGGTGGGGATCCGGGAATCCATTCCTCAGCCCCATCTTCCCTAACCCCTCTCAGCCTGCTCCCACAGGAAGCCCTCCCAGCAGGTCATTTCCTAAGAAGGAAATCGCCTTTGTCCTGGAAGTGCAAATCTGGCTCCAAGAGGCCAGGCCTCTTGAGGCCTATTGTTTGGTGCTTCCTTCTTGGCATCTAGCCTTGGACTCCTGGGCCCCTCACTGCCTGGCTGTCCAGTCAATCCTGTCACTCCCAGTGGCTGGTAACCTACGGGCACCTTCGGAGCAGCTGGTTATACAGCTAGGACTTGGTTGTGTCCTTGGGACACAAGGGGGTAAAATTTTTTTCAGTGCAAAATCCCCAGAATTATCCAGAATCATGTTACTAAGGCTTTTCCCCAAACTTCTCACACTCAGATAGTAGGAGACCTAATATAAAGATCGTAGCCTTTGTGTGTTATGGGCATGCATCTGTTGCATCTAGAGGACAGCCTCAGGCACCATCCTCAGAAATATGGTCCTCAGTTTTTGCTTATTTGTTTTACTTTTTTTTTTTTTTTGAAACGGGATCTTAAACAGCTAATGAGAACCTTGAACAACTTCTTCTTCTTCTTCTTCTTCTTCTTCTTCTTCTTCTTCTTCTTCTTCTTCTTCTTCTTCTTCTTCCTCCTCCTCCTCCTCCTCCTCTTCCTCCTCCTCCTCCTCCTCCTCCTCCTCCTCCTCCTCCTCCTCCTTCTTCTTCTTCTTCTTCTTCTTTTTAAATTCACTTTACATCCTGGCCAATGCCCCCTCTCCCAGTACCCCCTCCCACAGTCCCTTCCTCCAAACCCTTCTCTTCTGAGAGGGTGGAGGCCCCCCTGGGTATCTCCCAACCTTGGCATATAAAGTCTCTACAGAGATAGAATCATCCTCCCCCTCTGAGGCCAGACAAGGCAGCCCAGTTAGAAGACTGTATTCCACAGACAGGAACAGCTTTAGGGATAGCTCCTGCTCCAGTTGTTTGGGACCCACATGAAGACCAAGCTGTACATCTGCTACATCTGTGTGAGGAGGCTTAGGTCCAGCCCGTGTATGATTGTTGGTTGGTGGTTCTGTCTCTGAGAACCCCCAAAGATACAGGTTAGTTGACTCTGTTGGTCTTTCTGTGAAGTTCCTATCCCCTTCGGGGCCTTCCATCCCTCTGCCAGCTCTTCCATAAGAGTCCCCAAGCTCCAGTCAATGTTTGACCATAGTCTCTGCATCCATCTGAGTCAGCTGCTGGGTGCAGTCTCTCACAGGACAGCCATTCTAGACTCCTGTTTGCAAGCATAACAGAGTACCTACCATTAATAATGTCAAGCTTTGGTGCTTGCCCATGAAATGGTCCTCTAGTTGGCCAGTTATTTGGTTGGCCATTCCCTCAGTCTCTGCTCCCTCCCCCATTCTTGCATTTCTTGTAGACAGGATAAATTTTAGGTCAAAAGTTTTGTGGGTAGGTTTGTATCCCTGTTGCTCCACTGGAGTTCCTGGCTGGCTATAGGACGTGGCCTCTTCAGATTCCGTATCCTCTCTACTGTGAGTCCCACCAAAGGCACCCCCACTGATTCATGGGAGCTTTCCCTATCCCAGGTCTCTGGCGGATTCTCAAGATGCCCCTCACCAAACACACACACACACACACACACACACACACACACACACACACACAGGTCTACAGATTTCCATTCATTCTCATGGCCATCTTGCCATCTTCCCTTTCTTTCTCTCCCCACACCTGATCCTGAACTACCTTCCTTCCCCTACCTATCCCCTCTGCCTCCCAGTTTCCTCCCTTCCTCTGCCTTTTATGACTGTTTAATTCTCCCTTCTAAGTGAGATTCAAGCATCCTTGCTTGGGCCTTTCTTCTTGTTTAGCTTCTTTGGGTCTGTGGAGTGTAGCATGGGTATCCTGTATTTTATCAGCCTTGAACTTCTAATTCTCCTGCCTCTACTTCCCAAGTGCTGGGATAACACATATATGCTACCACACCCAATTTATTCAGTGCTGTGGACTGAACCCAGAGCTTCAGTGCACCACAGGTAGGCACCCTACCTAACAAGCTACATCTCCAACTAGTCTGAAACTTTTGAGACAGAGTCTCATTGGCCTGGAGCTCACCAATTAGGTTAGTGTTGGCTGAAGTGTCCCAAAGATCCTGCTCTTTCCACTCCTCAGCACTCAGGTTACAAGCATGCTCCTGCAAATCCTCACATTTACAAGGCTTTGACATCCCACCCACCAGGCCCTGCTTCCACCTTTCAGCTACCATGAATAATGCTGCTTTAACCTGTGTTTATAAGTAGCTGTTGGAGGTCCTGCCTCTAATTATCTGGGGCTACAAAGCAAGCTGTATCATATGCCAGCTCTATTTTTAATTCTTCGGGGTCCACAATGTTTTCCTCAATGTCTGCCTGGGTTTATAGTCTCCACATTTGAGGCTCTGCTCCTCTCAATCAATGCTAGCACTTGTCATCATCTCCCTTCTGGTAACAGTTGCTATCCTGATGGGTGTGAGGCAGTATGTCACTGTGGGTTCGTCTTACATTTTCTTGTCGTCTCGTGATGAGAGGTTCTGTGGTCCTGTGGGCTGTTGCACATCTTTTTTGAGAAAAAAAAAAAAAAAAAAAAAAAAAGCCTGTAAATTCCTTGTCTATGCTGTAATCTGGTCTTTGGTTTTTCTGGGCTGGCTGTTGCTGGAAACTCCTTGGCTGCAGGGGTGGCTGATAACATGTTCTTCATGTGTTCTACATCTTTCACGCTGAGCCCCAGTGAGCCCTCTCATCAAATGCCTGGTATACAGACAGGAACTGGTGGAGAAGATCCAGAGTAAAAGTGCCTACCCTGCCCTCAGTGTCCACCTGGGCTGCCCACCACCCACCTTTGGCTGTCTCACTAATCCTCAGAATTCTCAGTCATTTGGTACTAGACTTAAATCTAGTCAATATGCAGGAAGGAGGCTCCAGGGAAGTGCCAGACACTGGTACAACCTATTGCCTTCTGTCTGCACAAACCCCAGTATAACAGATAGGCAATAAAACATCCACTTCTTGTTTTATTTTTCTGAGACAGGGTCTCCCAGTGTCAGCCAGGCTGATCAGAAACTTGTGATCTTCCTGCCTCAGTATCCCTAGTGTGGGAATTACAGGTGTGAGTCACCATGCCGAAGGAAACAGTTAGAGAATCACCTAGGAACCCACCTTTGGGGGTACCTATGAGAGTGTTTCCAAAGAGCTTTAACTGAAGTAGAAAGACTCACCGTGAATATGGGTGGCAGCTCCCATGGGCTCAGGTCCTGGGGTGAAAAAAAGAAATAAGCAAATTGAGCATAGGGTTATGACTCTGCTCCCTAACTTGGAGCCTAGTATTGCCACCGTGCCTTTCCCACCAAGGTGGACTGTACCCCAAAACAGTGGACGTAAATAAACTCTTCCATAAGTTGCTTTTGTCAGAGTTGAGAGATGCCTGATTGATTAAGAGAGCTTACAACAACATTTCTGAGAGGAGTCTCCGAGAGGATCCAGTACTGATGATGGTATAGCAGAAGCCAGAAGCCACCAACCAGAGCAATGACTCATTGCAACAAACGTTTTGTAAGTAATGCTGTTTGGGCAAAATGGTATACTGTGTGACACACTGTGATGCACCACAGCTTCCAATGTGAAATGTTTGTTTGTTTGTTTGTTTAATGATTCATTCATTCATTCATTTATTTATTTATTTTATGTATATGAGTACACCATTGCTCTCTTCAGAGGGCATCAGACTCCATTGCAGATGGTTGTGAGCCACCATGTGGTTGCTGGGAATTGAACTCAGGAACTCTGGAAAAATAATCAGTGCTCTTAACCACTGAGCCATCTCTCCAGCCCCCATTTTTATTTTTTATTCTTTATTATTGTCTTTCATGGGGGTGAGATTACACAGGTGGAGGATGGATATGGAAGGACTGGGAAGTGAGTTGGATTGGGGTGCATGACAAAGAATCAATAAAAAAAAATTATGGGGAGGGCTGGAGAGATGGCTCAGCAGTTAAAAGCACTGACTGCTCTTCCAGAAGTCCTGAGTTCAATTCTCAGCAGCCACATGGTGGCTCACAACCATCTGTAATGGGATACGATGCCCTCAGAGCAATAGTATACTCATATACATACATACATACATACATACATACATAAACAAACAAACAAACAAACATTTTAAAAAATATGGGGAAAAAAGAATGCTTGCTGCTTTATCAGATGACTAGGATTCAGATCCTAGTGCATCCAGCACTAGGATTTCTGGGTTTCATGGCCCCTGCACATATGCACACTCACGTGAGCGTGTGCACACACACATACTTGCACGCACACCATTTTTAAACGTTTTGTCATATATTCTGTCTTAGCACCTCACAGGGTCACAATGCGGAGCCTAGGACTCTTCTCCTCCTTGGAGCTCATGTCTAGCATGAACCCCATACCTTACATGTCCTGGCCACCAAGTCTCTGCCTTTTTGTATCTGAAAGTCAAGCACCTTCCAGCCACCCTTAGTCTCCATCCTGGGACCAGTGCTCGGCCCAGCCCTCCTGGTCTGTTCTGGAGATATGACCTGTGTTCCACATAGCCAGACCTCTTAGGCTGCTCTTGTTCACTCACTCCATGGAGACTCTGCCAGGAGAGAGAGTAGCTACTCACTCCTGCCACAGGACTATCTGGTTCCCTGGAATTTGATCTGAGCTGGGACTCATGGCTCCGAGCTGTTCTTTTCCTTTCCCCTAGGGGGCCTGCTCCCAAGGCCAGTCCTAACCTGGCAAGCTGTGCTAAGTGCCGGCCTCCTGAATCACTCTGACTGCGTATCAATCACCAGCTCCGGTGCTGGAGCATCTTGGTCCACACTGGGCCCTAGTGCAAAGCAGTTGCTACAGAGGGCCTCCTACCCCGGGCCTCTGTGTCCCAGAGGGCACAGAGAGGACTCCTGAGAGGAGCTGCAGTTGACGACTTTGCCAGCCCTAGCACACATAGGAGTGAAGTGTCAAGAAGCTCACACTTCCCAAGCACCCTTAACTGGGGAGGTTGAGGACTCAGGTATGGATTCCCTGGCTCCATCCCTTCAGCTATCCAACCTACATGTGTTCTCCATACTCTCCCACGGGTGTCGATAGAAGTTCCCTCCTCCAATAGATGCCCTTGGCTGATCTTCCTTCCCAGTCGTGGAGGACAGCAGGGAGGTAGGAAAGATCCTATAATCAGCCACTGTTAAGCCTTGGGTTTAATTTTTGCTCAAACTATTTGTAAGCCCCATAGCTTTAGTCAAATCACCTCACTCCTTTGTAATGAGATAATGATGACCCAAGCATCTCTTTGCATTCACTGTTGGAAGTCCAAACGTAAACCTGGACTAGCCCCTGAGACATTCTCTGATGTTTTGCAAATGGTCTAGGAGGGAAGAGGCCCATGTTGCCTGTGTTGAGCCACCTGCTCACCAGCAAGCAGGAGCACAGGAGGTGTAAGCAGGTTCTAGAGGAGGCCTGGTTTTCCCTGGCTCTGAAGAACAGCTGATTGTTAAAGTGTAGGAGCCCAGCCCTGCAAGATGGCCACCGCCCCAGAATAACTTGCACTACCATCTACAGCATATGAACTGCCTAAATAGAAATATAGGACCAGCAGGGCGGTGGTGGCCTTTAATCCCAGCTACTTGGGAGGCAGAGGCAGGCGGATTTCTGAGTTCAAGGCCAGCCTGGTCTACAGAGTGAGTTCCAGGACAGCCAAGGCTATACAGAGAAACCCTGTCTCGAAAAAAGAAAAGAAAAAAAAAAAAAAAGAAAAAGAAAGAAAAGAAATATAGGACCATACTGGGCATGGGGGGCGAGGGGACTACGAATGGCACCTGTGATGATGTTGGGGAAAAGCAACGGGGGTGAGACACAACCCGTAATGGGGCTGCTCCCGACCTCTCCATTCTGCAAGTAGGAAGTAACAAGGAGGAAGGAAGCAAGAGAAGTACAGGGGGTGAGGGTGGGGAGACTTAACCTCCCTGCTGATCTGGGAGCAGATAGTAAACAGCAAGTTCAAGGCTAGCCTCGGTAACTTTGTGAGATCCTATGAAGGCTACAGAGATGGCTCAGTGGTTAAGAGCATTTGCTCCTCTTGCAAAAGACCTGAAATTGGTTCCCAGCACTCACAATCACCTTTAACTCCAGTTCCAAGGGATTCGACACCCACTCCTGGCCTCTGCAGGCACCTACACCATGTGACATTCACTCTTACAGGGTAAGTAAATTAAATACATCTTGGGGGACCCATATTTGATTCCTAGCATCCACATGGTGGCTCACAGTCATCCAGTACTAGGGAATCTGACCCCCTTTTCTAGACTCTGAGGGCACTAGACATGTAGGTATAGACATGACACATAAATACAATTTTTAAAAATATATTTTAAAAAAACAAAAGGGGCAGCTCTGTCCCCAACCTCCAAGAACCCAGAAGAAGCAGGGATCCCAGGCGCTCTAGCTTGGACAGTGTCTTAGAAATTAGTTCTCAGATCTGTGGCCTGGATCAGACCTCTGCCAGGTCTGCTGTTGTGTGGACCCCGGATTCCACCTGAGACATACTGGAAGGTCCACTCAACCCAGAGCCACAGTGGAACAACTGAACTCAGAGCGTCAGACAACATATCCTGAGATATTCTAGAGGAGACACTGCACCCAGAAAAGCAGACACCTAGCTGGACTACTACCTTGGAGGCACCATATCCTGAGGCATCCTAGAGGTACCACTGTAATCAGTGCAGCTGGAAAAGATCACAGAGACATCTGGACCCCTAGGAGATCAGACACAAGCTAGATAACTGGAAAGACAGGCTTCAGTCAGAGACAGCAAGTACAGGCAGCACTAAAGTTAACCAGATGGCAAAAGGCAAGAGCAAGAACGTAAGCAACAGAAACCAAAGTTACATGGCATCATCAGAACCCAGCTCCCCCATCAGAGCAAGCCCTGAACACCCCATCACACCAGAAAAGCAGGATTCAGAATTAAAATCACTTCTCATGATGATGATAGAGGGCTTTAAGAAAGACATAAATAACACTCTCAAAGAACTTAAGGAGAGGACTGGTAGACAGATAGAAACCCTTAAAGAGGAAACACAAAAATCCCTTAAGGAATTGCAAGAAAATGCAACCAAACGGGAAAAGGAATTAAACAGAACCATGCAGGATCTAAAAATGGAAGTAGAAACAATAAAGAAATCACAAAGGGACAATACCCTGGAGATAGAAAACCTAAAAAAAAAGATCAGGAGTCATAGACACAAGTATCACCAACAGAATACAAGAGATGGAAGAGAGAATCTCATGTGCAGAAGATACCATGGAAAACATTGACACAACTGTCAAAGAAAATGCAAAATACAAAAAGCTACTAACCCAAAATATACAAGAAATCCAAGACACAATGAGAAGACCAAACCTAAGGATAATAGGTATAGATGAGGGGGAAGACACCCAACTTAAAGGACCAGTAAATATCCTCAACAAAATTATAGAGGAAAACTTCCCTAACCTAAAAAAAGAGATGTCCATAAATATACAAGAAGCCTACAGAACTCCAAATAGTTTAGACCAGAAAAGAAATACTTCCCGCCATATAATAGTCAAAACATCAAATGTACAAAACAAAGAAAAAATATTAAAAGCAGTAAGGGAAAAAGGCAAAGTAACATATAAAGGCAGACCTATAAGAATTACACCAGACTTCTCACCAGAGACCATAAAAGCCAGAAGATCCTGAACCGATTTCATACAGACCCTAAGAGAACACACATGCCAGCCCAGACTACTATACCCAGCAAAACTCTCAATCATTATTGATGGAGAAACCAAAATATTCCATGACAAATCCAAATTTACACAGTATCTCAACACAAATCCAGCACTTCAAAGAATAATTGGTGGAAAACTCCAACACAAGGAGGGAAACTACAACCTAGAAAAAGCAAGAAAGTAATCTTCCAAAAACCCCAAAAGAAGATAGTTACACAAACATATCTCCACCGATGTTAGCCCAAAAGCTTGGATTAGCGAAGACTCAACCCACAGAACACATGAAGCTCACAAAGAAGGAAGACCAAGATGGGATGCCTCAGTTCTACTTAAAACGAGAAACAAAAATGCTCAAGGGAGCAAATAGGGAAACAAAACATGGAACAGAAACTGAAGGAGGGGCCATCAGGAGACCATTCCACCTGGGTATTCACCCCATGTACAGCCACCTAAGCTAAACACTGTTGTGGATGGCTGGAAGTGCATCATGTGAGGAACATGATATAGCTGTCTCCTTAGAGGTCAGCCAAAGACTAACACACTCAGAGGACAATGCTCACAGTTAACCACTGATATGATCAGGGGTTTCCCAATGGAGAACTTAGTGAGAGGACTGAAGGAGCAGAAAGGGTTAGTGACCCCAGGTGGAAAGCAACAATACCAAACAACCAGAGCCCCCCAGGGTCTAAACCACCAGCCTGGGAACACATAGGGAGGGACCCAAGACTCCATAGGTATATGTAGGGGAGGATGGCCTTGTCGGACATAGGTGGGAGAGGAGTTTCTTGGTCCCATAAAAAAAAAAAAAAAATGAACACACAGTGTGTGTGTGTGGGGGGAAATGTGAGGTCGGGGAGGGGATAGTGAGGGGGGGTAGGTGCGGTCACTGCCTCATAGAAGCATGAGGAGGGGAATGGGATACGAGGTTTCTGGGTGGTGGGAGGAAGTAGGGTAAGGGGATAAAATCTGAAACGTAAATACTACAACCAATTTTAACAAGCAAAAAAAAAAAAGTCGTCAGAACCAACATCTTTAAAAAAAATGTCAGCCCCCTGGGGGTGGGAAAAATTTTTTTTTCTTGATACTAAAACTTGTTCTGAGAATTGTATATTGCAGAATACACAGCCTTGGTGTATCTACTCATCAAGCATACTGAGTAGACCTGCCCAAACCTCTGATGTCCTGGAATTCCATCTGGATTCAGTGAAGACACAGCATCAGAGGCTTATCAACTTACTCTTCCCCCCACCCCTCTTCTAAAATCTCAAAGCCTGTAATCAGCTTGAAGAAGTTAAAGAAGAGTCATCGCCCCTATTCCCTGAGCTTGGGGACTAATGTGGTTAATAATGTCTGTCTTTCTAGGGAAAAGTAGTGGTTTTGTTGGAACAGGGGGATTAGCTAGGACTTATTGCATAGCCATAACCTATTGGTAGAAATCTGTATAATTATTATCAAGATGAAGTTATAATTTCTTAAATGGTACAAAATTTACTTTGATTTCAAATTTAAGGTTTTCATTGGTATGAGCCTCTTATTAATATAAAAATGAGATAAATATTGATACTCTCATGGGCATTGTGCCTGTATAACACATTTAGGAATACAAGGCCTAGACCCAGCCCTTTTTTAACTTTTTTAACTGATTTGGGAAGGTTAACCTATGAGTTAAGGGACTATAGCAAATTCATGGTTTTGAGTTTATTGTTAGGGTGTTTTCCATATTTTATTTAGAAATAGCTGAGAGGAGTGAACAGACAACAGTCTAGGTTACCTTACATGGATAGTTGGTTTTCAAAACATCAGAAGTCCATAGAACCGACGCTACAAATATTTATATATTAATGTTCATTTTGATTAGAGACCTGTCTGCTCCTGACAGCTTCCTGTCGTGGATTCTAAGAAGAAATTGAGCATCCTTGGAGATACTCCAGTTGTGCGGTGACAGCCACTAGGCAAGAATTGCCTCTCTCCATCTACAGACAAATTACTGTCCAGAAAAGGACACACATGCAGAATAGTCGACTGATAATATCTGCCTAGACAGAGTAATCAGCCCTTAATAATCCTGCATCACTAAGGTCTGTCAGATGATTCTGGGCCAGAAGGCTGAAGATTTGATGCTCCAACATTCGGTAGTATAGGGGATTTTCAGGTGTTCAGCGGTCTCTATAAATTGGCTAAGTTTTAGAAGCTATGCTTATTGCTTCCCATAACTTCAGTTAACTCAGTCCATTCTGGATTTCTGATGGGGTTGAAGACCTATAGTCTCATAGCCAATCCTGGCTATTTACTTTGAGAGAAAAGATCTGAGTAGATAGTTTTCAGCTGACATTCATTCTAAAGCCAAAAAGCCAGGATCAAAAGTAAGTGTTTTAGTTAGAAGAGATGACAGAGGTCTGGATAGTCAACAGAATGATGGACTGGGTATTAGGACTATCTTGTACCTCACTGGTACAATTAGGAATAAGTATGCTCTAATTGTATTTTGAGAGAAAAGTTCTACTTTAACAGGAAGAGTGATATGTAGGAGGAGCTAAGTGGGAAGGAGTACTGAGAGGAAGAGATGGAACAAGGAGAGAAGATGAAGAAGAGGAGAAGCTAGGTGATGAGAGAGAGAAAGAGAGAGGGGGCATGGAGGCAGATGTTCACATGTCTCCACCAGTCAAAGATAATTTTTATATCTAGGTTGGGTATTGGGTTACGCTTCTGATTGAGCATTACCAAACTTATAAATCCTTTGATTAACATTTTTAAAAAGTCATATAAAAGCAAAAAGGAAAGGGGGGGCATGGGACAGGGGTGTTCTAGGGAGGGGAAATGTGGAAAGGGGATGGCATCTTAAATGTAAATAAAATATAAAATAAAAAAATTTAAAAAAAATAAAATAAAAAAATAAAAAAACAAAAGGATGTCTTGGGCCAGGCAATGGTGGTGCACGCCTTTAATCCCAGCATTTGGGAGGCAGAGGCAGGCGGATTTCTGAGTTCGAGGCCAGCCTGGTCTACAGAGTGAGTTCCAGGACAGCCAGGACTACACAGAGAAACCGTATCTCAAAAAACCAGAAAAAAGAAAAGAAAAGAACAAAAGGATGTCTTAGGATCTAACACAGTGTCTAGAGCATTTACCCAGCATGCAGAAGGCCCAACCAAATTCCCAAATAAAAACTAGAGGGAGGGATTTTTTTTTTATTAATACCTTAAGCAGGAGGCATGGGTCAAAATATTTAAGCAAATAGACCCCTCAGAGGCTCATATGTAACTGAGATCAAATATCTGAAGGCATCAAGCACAGTGCCTGGCATGAGGAGGGTGCCCAACAGATGCCGTGTCATCTTCATCCCTCCCTGGAGTGCCCACCAACCTGGAGTTCTCAAACATAGGCTTCCTGCTTTGCTCCTGGGATGAACCCAAAGGCTCACACAGTCCAGGCAGTGGCTGGTGAATCGGGAGGACCTGCTTGGACATGGCTACTTTCCAAGTCATGATGGAGAGAAGCCTAGGGCCCTTTGGCCCAGTGCCTGGCCTCTTGGTCACACCTTGAGCCAGCCCCGAGCCTGGCTTGGTTTCTTTTGCTTGCCTGCTGGGCACAGGGTGGAAGAGAGACTCCACAGCAGCCCTTTCTGCAATCCCCCAGCCAAACCACCTCCTTAGATAGTTCTCTATTTCCACCTTCCCTACTTGTTAGGCTGTATGGACAAGTGAGTCCTGTGTGGATCTGGGTTTGGGGAGAGGGATTCCAAGCCTCATATATAACGTGATGACACAGTGTTTTCCTACCATAAAAAAAAAAAAAAAAAAAAAAAAAAAAAAAAAAAAAAAAAAAAAAAAAAAAAAAAAAAAAAAAACATCAATATACAGTAGCCTAACTCTTTAATCAGCAGCATGCTACCCAGAGGGAACTCTCATGTGGTTAGGGTTGATTTGTGTGCCTGCCAGGGGAAGTTCAAGTTGTTATGGCTTAAGAGATGTGTATGTGCTTTCTGTGTCCATGTGTTTATGAGCTGCATGTTTGTACATGTGTGCAGGTGCTTCTGTGGGTGTGGCTGTATGTGCATGCCTTGTGTGAATATATGTGTGTACATATATGCATCACATTGTGTGTACCTTATATGCCTTATATGTGTGTGTGTGCACATGCTTGGGTGAATATGCTTGTGTGTGCACGCCTACTGTCTGGGGTCCTGAATGAAGGCGGAGGCTCTGACTCATCCTTTCTCAGGCACCGATGTGGTGTTTGTATGGTAGTGCTTTTTGGTCTTTAGATCTTATTTTCTATGAACTCTTTTGAACATTCTAACCCCCAGGTGACCAGAGCTACTGTAGTTTTAGCATCTTAAGGAATTAATTTGGTTTCACAAAGCTAGGATGTGGGAGCCAGGACTGGAGCTCTCTGTCCTCACACACCTCTGTCCTCAACGCTCTCCTGTATATCCCTTGGAAATATTTGCTAGGCACTGAGGTACCCAAGAATGCCCGGGCAGATGGGATGACTCCTGCCTACGAAGCTTCCGTTCTATTGTAGATGTTTCACAGATGTTGCTTGAAGATGTGAGGATAGAGCCTATGACCCATGATGATGGAAGAAGAATCAAGGTCAAATCCAGGAAAGTTCACCAGATGAGGCCCCAGGACCTAGCCAATGCACACAACAACCAGACACAGTAGCTTAACCATTGGGGGCTTACTTTTCACAGCAAACAAGAAACCCTGGAGGCCCAGGGCTAGAGTAGGTGCATAAGAAAGCTACTCAAGGCAAGACCTCCTCTAACTCTTTTTAGATTTATTTAATGTATTTGAGTAAACTGTCACTTCTCACACACCAGAAGAGGGCATCAGATTCCATTGCAGATGGCCGTGAGCCACCATGTGATTGCTGGGAATTGAACTTAGGACCTCTGGAAGAGCAGCTAGTGCTCTTAACCACTGAGCCATCTCTCCAGCTCCCTCTTCCATCTTTAAAGAGAGATGCTCTCTTCATGCTGCAATTTCCAAATTCTCCAAACTGAGCCGCATCTCTAGCCCTGCCCCTCCCAACTTGAGATCTGCCTGCCTCCGCCTCCTATTTGCTGTGAGTAAAGGCATGTGCTGTGTTGCCTGGCTTCTTTGTTTTGTTTTTACAAGGAGTATTACATACTAGCTCAGTCTGGCCAGGAACTCAGTATGTAGCCCAGGCTAGCCTCATACTCATACATTCATATTTCAACGTCTTGAGCAATGGGATTACAGATATGCACTACCGTGCCTGGAAAAGATGCACATCTGTTGAGTCAGGTGAAGTATCCAGGGACTGGGACCACCCATCAGGACACAGTTCCTTTTTCTAGTCACATGCTAAGATAGAGGAGATAAAGGACATTGAGCTAGCTCTGCCTTGTCTTCCTGGCTGGATGGAAATCCTGAAGTCAGTATCAGGAAAGAGGACGAACCCAGAAAAGGCAGTAGTCGGGGATGGCATATGAAAACACAGAAATGGGGGCTCACTGCAGGGAAAAGGAGGCAGCTGTTCTCCGTGATTGCCTGTATACATGTGCACCTGCATGTCTGTGCACAAGGGCATGCCTCTAAGTGTGTCTGCACATGTATGTGTGTGTGAGCTGTGTACATATGCACAGGTGAGAAGATACTGATTACAGCAGCATATAAGAGCTTAATCATGGGGGCCTTGATCCCATGTCAGCTGCCCCCAGACCAAACAAGACTGAGTAAGTGACTTGGTGAGGTAGGTGACAGGCAGAACAGTGGAGATGGGAGAGGAGGGAGAAAGACCTGTAGTGGCCTTTTCCAGTTGTGAGGAGAGACAGCCTCGAGCTACAAGGCTAATACATATTTCCTCAAATGTGACCCAGGGAGGGGATTTGGCAGCTTTCCAGAAGGAGAGCTGGCAGAAGCTGTAATTGATGGCTACATCTGGGCTTAGGATCAGAACCCCTGCCCTGTCACTTCACACCTGGCCACTCATTAAGTTCTCTGTGCATCTCCCTTTGTGCAAGTGCATCAGAAATGGTCTCCCCAGTGCCTGGCAGATGTTGGTGTTACAGCTTGAACAGAAGAACAGCATGGTAAGACCACTAAATGCCAGTCTTTCCCCCTACCCCCCCCCCCCCCCGTGATTCAGAGGCAGAAGGCCCAGTTTCTCTGGAGGCTTATCCCATTTTCTGTACTGAAGCTCCCCTATCTGTGCAGGTCCAGGTGCACACTAGCAGCACAGACACCAGCTTGCATACAGACCAGAGGACCCATTAAGCTTGGCATCTCTTAACAGCTGCTGTGAAACTGAGGAGCCAGCTGGCACCTGGCCAGGATGCCCTGAGAAGCTGCTTTCACAAGTCATTCATAAAAAAAAAAAAAAAAAAAAAAAAAAAAAAAAAAAAAAAAAAAAAAAAAAAATCCAAAAGGCTGGACCAGTTCCCTCAGCTACCCACTGTTACCACACAGTGTCCTCTATGCCCTGATGGATGACTTCTTATTCCCAGGAGCCTGTAGCTGTGAGGTGTCTGTGAAGAGTAGACAGCAACCAGTGCTATCATCCTAGAGCTCAGACAGAGCCCAAGGACAACCTACAGTGAGCACGTCTGCTCATAGTCTCCGGTCCTCACATCACTCTTGATGGAGGAGAGGCTGGCAGTTGAAAGAGCAATGGCCACTGGCAGGATTCGTATTAAAATATTGTTGCAAAGGGGCTCCAGGAGTGCAGGAAGGCATCAAAGCCAGCCAGAACTCAGAGAAGACTTGGGAGGTGATGATGTCTACACCGATGAATAAACTGTAGAAATGTTTGAGTAGTGGCCAGGCACTTGCACACGGACAACACAAAAAGCCACTGATACAAGAAACTTCAAGAATGCCAATTCCAGGTGAAGATAGATCTCAGCCAGCACTGGGTGTGGTAGTGCATGCCTTTAATCCCAGCACTCTGAACTGGTGGATCTCTGTAAGTTCTAGGCCAACTGGTCTATAAAGTGAGTCCAGGACAGTCAGGGCTACATATAACACAGAGAAACCCTGTCTCGAAAAACCAAAAAGGAGAAGGAGGAGAAAGAGGAGGGGAGGAGGAGGAAGAAGAAGAGGAGGAGGAGGAGAAGGAGGAAGAAGAAAAGAAGAAGAAGAAGAAGAAGAAGAAGAAGAAGAAGAAGAAGAAGAAGAAGAAGAAGAAGAAGAAGAAGAAGAGTGAACATCTTTAAACCAACTAGTGAAAAAAATGGAGCAGGAGGTTGTAGGGCTGTCTTGTGGTTAAGATCCACTTTCTACTCTAGCAGAGGACCAGGGTTTGATTCCCAGTGCCCACATGGTAGCTCAAAACCATTTGTAACTGCAGTTCTAGGGAATCTGATACACCCTCCTCTGGCTTCCATTGGCACAAATATTTTCTCAACAGCATGAAGACAGGTTCTAATGGAAACTGTCATTTTATAACTTTTTTGTGGTACACACATACACATACATGCAGACACTCACACAAACACATTAAAAAAAAAAAAAAAACCTTTAAATAAGCAAAACACGGTGGTGCATACCTTTAATCCCAGGACTCAGCAGGCAGAGGCAGGAGGGTATCTGTGAGGCCAGCCTGGTCGACAAATCAAGTTCCAGGACAGAGAAACTCTGTCTTGAAAAACCAAAAAATAAAATAACATTAAATAAAAAAATTAAAACACACATCATCATTATCATCATCATCATCATTGATCACTTACAAATTAGCAATGGGTGGCTTGACTAAGTAGTAATAAAACTTGCATGCTCTATAACATGGCTCTACCTACTGCCACCTAGTGACAGGGCCTAACAATTGCAGGGGAAGTGCCCAAAAAGTTTTCAGGAGTAGTAAGCAAAACCCTAAATTATAAAATGACAGTTCCCATTGGAACGTGTCATCATGCTGTTGAGGAAATATTTGTTGAATGAATAATTCACTGCCAAGCTGTCCTGTCAGCTGCTTTGCTCTCAGTCTCCATGATTTCTTTATCCTTTTCTTTGAACAGCAAAATAGTTTTTTCTCTTTAGAATTAAAAACGAAATTAATTACATTTATTTGTGAGTGTGTTCTGACACAGGGCCTCATGTAACCCAGGATGACCTTGAATTCCTGCTTTTCTGCTTCTACCTCCAGAGGTGGACTTTCAGCCATGCCCCAGTACTCCTGGCAGTCTGGTTAATTACCTTATGTACTTGAGTCAGGGTCTATGTAACTCAGACAGACCTCCAACTGAAAACCCCCTGCCTCCATTTCCGGAGTGCTGAGAGATAGCAATACCTCCACTAAGCCCAGCTATTTTGATTTCTGTCTTTGAAAGACAGAATCTCACTGTGTAGCCCAGGCTGGCCCAAACCTTGCATCAATCTTCCTGCCTCTACTTCCCAGATTACAGGGGTGGGCCACCCCCAGCCCAAAGACACTTTTTAAAAGTCAAAGTGGCCGGGCAGTGGTGGTGCATGCCTTTAGGAGGCAGAGGCAGGCTGATTTCTGAGTTTGAGGGCAGTCTGGTCTAAAGTGTGAGTTCCAGGACAGCCTGGGATATACAGAGAAACCCTGTCTTGAAAAAAACCAAAAAACAAAACAAAACAAAAATATGTCTGTGTGAGTTTATGTGTACATTAGTTGTGAGCTGCCTGTTGGTACCGAGGTCAAAACCCAGATCCTCTGCGACAGCAGCAAGTGCTCTTAGGTACTGAGTCATTTTTCCAGCCCCTCAGTATCTCTTCTATACAAAAGTTTCCATCAAAAATATCCTTTTAAGTTCAAGAAAGCAAGCTCGAGGCATGTCCAGGATGAAGTCATCAGAGCTTTCATAAAGGAGGTGTCCTGGTGTTTGCACACACTGACATCTTGCTGTGAGAGATGAGTCAACTGGTTTTGCTGGCCGGCACTGCCCTAAGGGCCTTGCCCTTACACACAGTTCCTCTGCTACAGAAACAGAAACCCTTGCCAGCTGCCTAAACTCCCTCTATTTCGCTACTCACCCCATCCCACCCCAACCCTGTCTCTTCTAGTATGTACAACTATGGAGCAAATAGAGTTCTGGTCCCATTTCCAAGTCCCCTTAGACTCCGGATTCAAAGCCGCTCAGCTCTTACCTGCTTTATATATATTGGATGTTTTTGTAAGGCAAAGAAGTCAGCAAGCAAGCAGTAGTTTGACAACCACTGCTCCAGGCTGACCCCTAGGCCCTTCACCTTGAAAAACCGCAACACCAGGCTAGCCCTCAGGCCCTTGATTCTATGTGAGAACATAGCTTCTCTTTCTGCCTAAGCAGGCTTAGAACTTTAGCGGTTGGCCCGGTTCTGGGATTGCAGGGTAATTACCTGCCCTCCTAATTGGCAGCTGAATGTAGGCCCTTGGGCATGGAAAGTTCCTGGTGAGCTGGCTCCAAACTGGATAAGGCAGAAAGTGTCAGATGAGTCCATGCTGAGGGCTGGAAGAGAATGAGCTTCTCTCAGCTTCTACCTGTGCTCTGCCTCGTGCCCAGGGCCTCAGTCCCATGAGGGTCATGGACCTTTTTTTCAGAAGAGGAAATTTAGGAAGCCATCTCATAGTGAAGGAGTTGTCTAGCATGTCACTGTCTGTGCTCCAGTCCCCAGCACTGCCAACGAAATAATATAAGAGGAACCCAGGACTAGAAGTATGTGCTTGCCAGCCATCCCCACAGCACAGACTCACAGGACAACCTGGCTGTGTCTTGTTGCTCTACCCCAGGCTTCTGAAGGCTTCCCCATCAGGAGAGACAATAGCCACACTGGAGCTGGTACAGTGTGAGCTGCCTGTGGAGACACTCCCCCAAAACCAGGCACCTCCAGTGCTGTGCCCTCAGAGACAGGATCTGGAAGTCCTGGAACCCCTTCGTTGGTGTGGAAACAGACAAGGACTGGAGCCGAGAGAAGGTTCGGAATCAGGATGATTTAGGTTCAAATCTCAGTTCTGCTCCTTATTCCTGAGGCCTCAGGCAGATCATTGCTTTTTAGAATCTTGGTCTCTTCCTCTGGAAATATGTTATCAGATTTAGTACTTCAGGTAGGGTGATCAGCAGTTCATTGAGGATCCTAACCGGGGCTCACCCAGTGTGAGAGAAAGAATGGCACAAGCTGGCCTCTTTCTAACTTCTTTGATTTCACAGATCTTGTCTGTGTACATATGCATGTAGGAGTGATGTCAGACTCCACCGGACTCCAACCAGGTCTTGGGGGGTGGGGGTTGGGTGTGGCTCTCCTGTGGTAAGAGAACACTGTTAGCCTTCTATCTAAGCTCCGCCCCACAGTTACCTGGCAACAGTCAGGTAGGCCTGACCCATTATAAAAGAGTCAGGCCTACCTGCTTGCCCCCTCCTCATTCTCTTGCCTCTCTCTTGCTCTTTCTCTGCTTCCCTCCCCCCCCCCCCAATTGTGCTCATGGCTGGCCTCTATTCCTCTACTTCTCTCTCTCTCCCTCTCTCCCCTCCTCCCCCCGCCTCTACTACCCTTTTAACTCGCCTCCCCATGCCCTGAATAAACTCTATTTTATACTATACCGTCGTGTAGCTGGTCCCTCAAGGGGAAGGGATGCCTCTGCATGGGCCCACTGAGGCATCCCCTTCCCCCATACTACACAACACCTCTATAGAACATACCTCCTCCTCTCTCTATCGTTTTATAAACACATCAAACACTATAAGCAAGGACTCCACTGGAGAAACAGAGCCCCTCAGAAGGATGGAGGTGAATTTGGGAAAGTGCATTCACACACAGAACACAAGATCTGACCTGGGTCTGGCACAAGCCAGTTTATGGCTTCAGTCCTGGGCCTCTAGCCAAAACCTAGACTCCATGGCACAGGGATGACAGAAGGCCATTCCAGCTGTGCCTCTTACCCCTGGCCTTTGTCATGCAGATAAAGAACATGCCAGCCCAGGAATAGATAAGGAAAAGGTGTGCCCACTATCCTCACACTGCCCTTAGGAGATGACTCCATCAACGTGGCCTTTCCCCCTACCCCCAGCAGCTTTCCTAGGGATGGTTGGCTCTAAACCACAAACCTACAGGAACTAGGAGACCCCAGGTGCCAATGCCCCACTTTAATTTCTGTATCCTCACCCCAGACAGAGTTCACTGTGTAGCCCTGGCTGTCCTAGAACCTACTCTGAGGATCAGGCTGGCCTTGAACTCACAGAGAAGCACCTGCCTCTGCCTCCCAAGAATTGAGATTAAAGGTGTGTGACACCACAGCCTGGCTTCAAATTTATTTTCTGTCTTCAGACCAAACATCCAAACAAACAGCAACTCATGGAGAAAGGATCCATCAAGTCTGAATTGTAGGTTATAGTCTCTCAGAAAGGAGAAGCTGTAGCAGCAGACACTGGAAGTGGCCAGCCACACCACAGCAAGGAGCAGGAAGAAAGAAATCCTGCACACTCAGTACTCAGCTAGCTTTGTCTACTTCTACACAGCCCGGGGCTACAAAGCAGAAGCTGGTGCCTCAGAAAAGTAGACTGGGGCTTTCCACAGTAGTTAAGGGAATCGGGACAATTCCCTCCACAAGCTAACCTGACTTTCACAAGTGCTCACTGAGACTCTTTTCACAGGTGATTCTAGGTTGCATCAAGTTGACAATTAAAACTAACCTGTAAGGGTCTGAAAATCTCTGAAGGAAGACCCCAGACTCACTGTGCACAAAGACAAAGAGTATTTATTCTACAGAAACAACCAGCATGCAGAGGCCAACTATTCTCCAAAATGGCGACCCTAGACAAAGGCTCACAGGTCTTCTTAAAGAGAAGTTTCTAGAAGGATTGGGTAATTTAAAATTTCATTGGTGGGTGCTAGGGCGTCACAGGTGGTCAGTGGTCTGCATTTTTATGTCATGAACGTTTAACCACAGGGTGAGATAGAAGGCCCATTCTGCGATATTTCCCCATTTGTGTGGTTATCTCCAGGCTTTAGGAGGGGGTTTTATGACCTTAAGACCTTATCCCTGGATTTTATGGTCTGTTCCTGGAGCTGGTGCCTTATTGTCTAGTTCCTGTCGGTTCTTGGAGTTGATGCCTTATAGCCTCCTTTTTGAAACCAGGCCTGGTCCTTAAATGGAGACAAATGTGTTTTATGTCATTCTTTCAACCATCAGGGCTGGAGAGATGGAGAGATGGAGAGATGGTTTAGCAGTTAAGAGTGCTTACTGCTCTATCAAAGGATCAGAGTTCAGATCCCCGCACCCACAACAGACAGCTCACAAACACCTGTAACTCCAGGTCTACAGCATCTGACACCCTCTACTGTTGTGTGTGTGTGTTCATGCATGTGTTCAGTGTAATGCATGATCTGAGAGTTAATAGAAATTAAGGATGGAATACAAGAACCTGTGAAGGAGCCTGGGGTCATTGATCAGTTGGTAGAGTGCTTGTCTAGCAAGCACAACCCCCCACCCCCACATTTGATCCCCAACATCACCAGGCAAGGTGATACTGTAATCCTAGCACTGTGGGGTAGATGGGAAGGATCAGAAATTCAAGGCCATCCTTAGCTACACAAGGAGTTTGAGGCCAGCCTGGGCTGCATGATACTCTGTCTCAAAAATACCCTGTGATGGCCAGTGTTCATGTCTACCAAGTAAAACCAGAAGTTCTTGAACTAAAGCTGATGAAATTGTAGAAAGACTTTCACATGGCTGTCTATGCTGCTGGCATTGGCCAGCCCTCAGGGTGGACTCTCCTCCAGTGGACATGAGTCCTTGACTGCCTGCCCTGCCCTGCAGCTTCCTGGGGTAGTTCTATTTTGTACAGAAGGAAGGCACAAGACCTATGTATCTCCTCTCCAAGGGCTTCTCATGTCTACTTCCCAGCAGCACAGCCTCAATACAGTGGTATTGTTGGGTCCCTCAAGACAGTGGTGGAGTGAGACAGTGCTCACGTGCACACATTTTATTTTATTTTCCTGAGTATCGACCAGGCTGGCCTCAAACTCACTGAGATCTGCCGCCTCTGCCTTCCTAGTGCTGGGACTAAGGGCATTCATCCCCACACTTGGCTGTATATTTTTCAAAACAAAACAACAATAACAAAAGCTAACAATTACACCAGCCAACGGACTCCAGGTGGGAGGTGACACTCCACCTGGTAGCACCTCCTTCCTGGAACCTCAGCTGGGGTTGAGGTCCTAGTGGTTCCTCTGATTTGCCTGTGGGGGTGCTGAGGGTACAGGTGGGGTGCAGAATTAGTGGGCTCAGTGAGTTTGCCCCTGTCCTGCCACCATCTCAGACCATGTTGCTCTCTACTTTGTCTGCTTCTACCACACTCCTGAGCCCTGCTCTCCCCAACCCTGGCTCCTTCCTCAGTCAGGCACTGCATCTGGCCTCCCAGGACTTGTTCCACACGGTGGCTGCAATGAGATCCTATCAATTTCCTGTTCTGTGTGTTGCTCCAGTAGTGGCAGCAGATGTCCATGTGGAGACTCTGCTGGGAACTTCTAAGGACCCTATAGGACTAGCCCCACCCAGGCCTACTAGGTCAGAATCCAAAGCCAGAAGTCCTGGCTCCAACTGATTAGCCATCCTGCCTCCATCTTAGGCTTGAAGGCCATCTTTTTTCTTCCTGTTTGTGAGACAGGGGTTTTTCTGTGTAGCCTTTGCTGTTCTGGAACTTGCTCTGTAGACTAGAGTGGCCTCGAACTGTCTGCCTTTGCCTCCCTGGGTGCTGGGATTAAAGACGTGCACCAGCACTTCCTGGCTGAAAGCCATTTTACAGTAAAGATAAACTAGGTTCCTTCCAGTTTGTGATTAAATCTTTGTTTTCAAGGATTGGGCTGTGCCCCGCCTATAATCTTAACTGCTAGTGGTTCAGTACTGCCTGTTCCAGGAAACAACAGCCATACCTTTGTTTCAAAAGGTTATTATGAGCCAGGCAGTAGTGGCCTTTAATCCCAGCACTTGAGAGGAAGAAGCAGGTGGATTTCTGTGTTCAAGACCAATCTGGTCTACAGAATTCCAGAACAGCCAGGATTAAATGCTGTCAAAAAAAAAAAAAAAAAAAAAAAAAAAAAAAAAAAAGGTTATTATGACCACCTTGCAACCATGTTTCTGTCTGAGGAGATTATTATGACTAACTTGTATACATACACACTTGTATGCTTGTATGTTCTGCTTGTATGTTCTGCTTCTACAATCTCACCTATTTGAATGCCAAATCCCCAATACTCCTAAACTATAAAAACCTTTATTTTACCCACGCCCAATGCTGATTTCTTGAACCACGCCTTTAGGCAGAGCCCTTGTGTACAATTTTTTTAAAGGTTTATTTATTTATAATATGTAAGTACACTGTAGCTGTCTTCAGACACCCCACAAGAGGGCATCAGATCCCATTACAGATGGTTGTGAGCCACCATGTGGTTGTTGGGATTAGAACTCAGGACCTCTGGAAGAGCAGTCAGTGCTCTTAACCGCTGAGCCATCTCTCCAGCCCGGTACACAAATTTTTTAAGAAGCTTGCTTTAACTAATTTCTTGCTTTAATTAACCCAGTCATGATTTGGGTTTGTGGTCTTTCTTCTCCCATCTATGGAACTGACAAAGCAACAGGTAAATCCAAAATCATTGCCCAGAGGAAAACCTCATGCCCCTTGCTGCCTCTCCAGGCACTTAGGAACCGAGGTTCTGTACCCCATCTCCAACCTGATTTCCTTTCTCCCCTGACACCTCATGTGCCATTTATCCCAAACTCCTGGAGAGTGGGTCACCTACCTCAATTTGTCTACAATTTTCCTGCTATCAGAACTCCCTCCCCTCCCCCAAGCTATTTTCCTCACAGCAAACTCCTACTCACTCTCCAACATCCCACCCAAAGAACACATCACCAGGAAGCCCTCCCTGACTGCTCTCTCCAACCAAATACCTCTCTATACACACCACATTCCTCTCTGCCTCGTTCTCTACTGGGTAAGCCCTGGGACAGTCTCATCACTTAGCAATTTTGAGTGGATGTTTTCTGGGGCGGGGCATAAATGAAAACCTTTTCTTCTGGGGTGCCAACATCAACCCAAAGTACAGTTCTCTCCCAAAGTCCAACTTGAGAACCCAATGAGTTTATTAGACCTCAAAGCACGTGCAAAGGGGTTGTTTACAGAAATATGGGTGACCCCAAATCAGCTGCACAAGTGGAAAGTCTTACAGTCTCCCTGCTTCAGCTAGCCTGCCACAATCTATATCCTCTAACACTTCCTGTGAGGCAAGAGGTCTTGAGCAACTAAGGCAGAATTACATACAAATGGCTGGGAGGTGAAAGACACAATGATTGACGTCAGGTCCATGATGAATGATTGACATCTAATGACCCTCCTCACTCTCTCCTCCTCTCCCCACGAGGGAACTACTGCAGTCTATGGGCTAGATCTTGAGGCTCATGAACAAGTGGTCACAGCTGCATCAGAAAATGATGGCTGGGCTGGAGAGATGGCTCAGTGGTTAAGAGCACCGTCTGCTCTTCCAGAAGGTCCTAAGTTCAATTCCCAACAACCACATGGTGGCTCACAACTCTCTGTAGTGAGATCTGATGCCCTCTTCTGGTGTGTCTAAAGACAGAGACCGTATACTCACATACATAAAATAAATAAATCTTTCAAAAAAAATAAAGAAAGAAAGAAGGGAAGAAAGAAAGAAATAAAGAAAGAAAAATGATGGCCCTTATGCCCGGAGGACAGTGCTCTACAACAGCTTGGCTTTGGCCAGGTACCCCCAAGACGGCTGGAGGCTGGTGGAAGACTTGTGTGGGAACATTGCAACAATTGCTCTGGAGGGACACAAGGTGACCTGAGTTCGTTCATTTGCTTTTAAACTATAAGTGGGATCTGCATTCTTGGGTAACAAGTCACACCCACTGTGGGAAAATGTGCAAGGTAGGCACATGATTCTCCCACACCCAGACCTGCTCTGTTTCACAGCTGAAGCCTGCCGGGACACTCCATTCCAACGCAAAGCTTGGGAGAACTTGAAGCATCTGACAGGTTTCTCTTCCCACTTGGGCTGTGACCCTGCATGGTCATGTGAGAGCCTGTGGCCATGGTCTTACATGTCTCTAGTCACTAGGCCCCCTCAGCACTATCTGCGCCTCTGTTCCTGAATGCCCAGGTGACTGGGATCTCTGTCAGGTGGATTCCAAGTCAGCACTGTGACCAGAGTGTGTGCAGCCTGTGACCAAAGACTGA
This sequence comes from Arvicanthis niloticus, assembly GCF_011762505.2. NCBI lineage: Eukaryota > Metazoa > Chordata > Mammalia > Rodentia > Muridae > Arvicanthis > Arvicanthis niloticus. The sequence goes on from NC_047670.1 coordinate 48,756,068, forward strand.
CTGTACCTGTTTGAGTCTCCACACTTTGTCTTAACTACCAGTTGGACAGAGCTTGTACAAACACCCGGCTTGGGACCTTGATTATCTGTCCTTCATTTCTAGTGTGCCAGTAGCCCTGAGCTACTTGGGCTTCTGGTTCCCTGAAAATTTAGACAAGCAGGTAGGTGCCTTTGACATAACTTGCTGACCCCAAGATGAGCCTGGCCTGCATTCATTCATTCATTTCCTCTTGCTCCCTGAGTCCAAGCTGGGACCCTGGAGCTGGGCTACAAACAGCAAAAGATCACTGATCTGGGTTGATGCTGATGGAAGACAACTGGGATGTATGGGGGAGGGGTTACATCTCATCAGCCCCTCCTTTCTTTCCAATGTCAGGCCCACTAACCACCCAAGGCACCTCTAGGGCTGCAGACCGGCTCCAACTGTTGTGACAGCTCCAGGAACAAACCTCACCAAGGCTGGAGGACAAAGAGGGGCCCCTCTCTGTGGGTCATGGTAGCCCAGGAAGTTAAAAGCCCCCAGCTGGACTGGGGTCACCTGACTCATTTCTTCAACTCTCTGCTTCCTGGATTCCTTGGTTACAGAGGAAGCAGCCTTGAGCTGGGGGCGCTTATAAAAGGGTACTTTGACATTCGCTCAGGGAAGGGTGTGAGGAAGGAGGGTGGCTGGGTATTTTTGGATGAGGCTTTGGAATCTGTTCCTCCTCCCCCAGTACCATGGCAACCAGCAGAGCCTGCAGCTGCCTGCTGGGGTGGGGCAGCAGCTCAGACTACATCCTCCCTGTCTTAGCCTAGGGGGATTACAGGAGTCTGCTGCCCTGGCTACATTGCTTCCCCTCTCTGAGCATCTGTAGTAGGATAACAACATGGGTGGATGGCTGTATTGATATGTGAGACCAACCTGGTTGCGGGCAGGACTTGCAGGTTCTCACAGGAGACAGGTTCCCAAAGTGATTAAGAGAAGGTTGGAGTGAGGAAGAAAGCTGTGGGGAGTCCTTGGATAGTCTCTCAGTCAGTCTGGAAGTTTCCACAAGGCCAAAGTGGCCTGTCAGAATGAGCTGCGCTTCTCGGTCACAAGCTTGCCTCAATGTTCCTACGGGGCCTTCAAGTCCTGGCTAACAGTGTGACAAGGATTTTAGGGCAAAAGCTCTACTCTGGGAGTCCCAAAGGCCATTATCCCAAAGACCCATTAAAGAGATAGTGAGAAAGGCAGAGGGACGCTATTTAACGATGTAGTCATGTTGGAAGGAAAGACAAAGGGTCCAGTGAGCTTTAGGTTTGAATAGAGTCTCTGGGGTGGGGGTGGGGGACAAAAGGCGTGTATCACTAAGTAGTACTCTGACTAGATGCCATCCTGCCTATCACTGTCCAGCTCAGGCCTTGCAGGGCAGTCTGGAGACGTCCTATTGCTGTGGGAACACACCGGCTCTTAGGAGTTGATTACTTCTGCTCTAGCCTTGCCCTCTCTGATAATAGCCCTCTCTGAAGGCGGACCATCCGTCCTGTAAAGCTCTGTGGGTCCTGGAACCCAAAATGAATACAGGTTTGGGACCCCCACCGGAGGCCTTTAAGGACCTTTAAGGGATTCTAGACCAAGGTGGTGTAGATGGCAGACAGCAGGCGCCTCAGTAACTCCTATCCCTGTGACTTCTGTCTTGAAGGTTACAGAGCAACTAGGATGTTGAGCTGTACAGGTGAGACAACGTAAAGGAGACAGATACAACCCAGAGGCAGAGAGGTCACGCTTTACTCTGCTGTCAGTCACCTGTGGACCCAGGTGAGGACTCAGTGCATTTTAAGAAAAAAAAAAAAAAAAAAAAGGCTTTTAGGCCAGTGAATGAAACACCATGTGAGGCAGGCACGGGCCACAGGGAGAAGTGAGGGAGAGCCACTGTAGGGGAAGGTTTGAGCCTCCATCCTTGGACACTTCCCTGTCTACTGCACAGCCCTCAGCCTAGGACTTGGTGCTGTTTTGAGAACAGAGTCAAAGCAGGAAATCACCTGAGCCACACATTTTACAGCTACTGTTAAAAAAGTCTCTACCACAGACTGAACACAAAAATATATTCTCTGTGAGGCAAAGGACTGGGCCTCCCTCCAGCCTGAGGCTCTAGGGGAGGGTTCTTCTGTCTCTTCTAGCTCTGAGAGGCTCAGGGCCTTCCTAGACTGTGGCTGTCACTCTGGTCCGCACTTTACCTTTCCTCTGTGGAGTGTGTCTCCACAGGGACAGCAGCTATTGGACACAGGACACCAGAATCCAGGGTGGTCTCAGCTTAACTCACTGCAGCTGAAAAGTCTCTAGTTCCAAAGAAGGTTATGTTCCAAGGTCAGGAGTAGACATGATCTTTCTTTCTTTCTTTTTTCTATCTTTCTTTCTTTTTTATTGGATGTTTTATTTATTTACAATACAGATGTCATCCCCTTTCCCCATTTCCCCTCCCTAGAATACCCTATCCCATCCCCCCTCCTCCTTTATGCTTTTATATCATTTTAATTCCGTGCATGTATTAAGGTCAGTTCTAGGTTGAGGGTCTAGCAATACAATAGATGCAAATAGTCAAAGAACAAGCAAGGCATTAAACAAAATTCCATGAACACTCCCGTGATCACTGTTTCTTTCTTTCTTTTTTTTTTTTCTTTTTTTTTGGTTTTTCGAGACAGGGTTTCTCTGTGTAGCCCTGGCTGTCCTGGAACTCACTCTGTAGACCAGGCTGGCCTCGAACTCAGAAATCTGCCTGCCTCTGCCTCCCAAGTGCTGGGATTAAAGGCATGTGCCACCACCGCCCGGCCATGATCACTGTTTCTAAGGGTTTATTAGGATGATCAAAGTATCTGAGCCTATTTCCCTGTCCTAGCCCAAAGTCATTTTCATGTCTGAAGCCTACTTCCTTGTTCTAGCTTAAAATTTAGATTTCCATCTGAAATTACTTCTTTGTTCTAGCCTAATAGTAGACATGATCTCTACAGACACTATTAAGCTACGACAAGCTCCTTTTGTCGCTCAAAGGCATCTCAGAGTGGCCAGACTGAGCCTAGGTGAGTCCTGGAGAGAGTAGAGGGCACAAGGTGTGCCTTTTAGGCAAAGGTGGGGGCTGGGAAGGGATCCACTGGTTAGTAGGCATTGTCCTCTTCCCAAGGGCTCCTCCCATTGCTGGTACCCAGGGAACTTTGAAATCTAGGCCTAGGCTGTGGTTGAAATGTGGAGTCAGAACTAGGTATGTTGGTTGTTTTGTTTGTTTTGTCTTTTGAAACATGGTCTCACTATGTAGCCTTGGCTGACTAAACACACAGATAGCTGCTTGCCTCTGCCTCCTGAGTGTGAACATTAAAGGCATACCTCACTACTCCTGGCTGTTGGCTAGTTTTAAATGTCAACTTGACACAACCTAGAAAGATTTATTTACTTTTACTTTATGCGTATGAGTGTTTTACCTACATACTGTGTACTTTCCTGGTACAGGTGGAGGCTAGAAGAAGGCACCAGATTTCCTGGAACTGGAGTTTATAGACAGTTCTAAGTCTCCATGTGGGTCTGAGAACAATACCTGGGTCCTCTGGAAGATCAAACAGCCAGTGCTCTTAACCACTGAGCCATCTTTCCAATCCCATGGGAAGAGAGTCTTAATAGCAAATTATGTGGATTAGATTGGCCAGTAAGCTTGTCTGTGGAGGACTGACTATCTTGGTCTTTAGTCAATATAGGAAGACCTAGCCCATTGTGGGCAGCACCATTCCCTAGCAAAGTGTCCTAAACAGTGTAAGAGGAGAAAGCTAGCTGAGAGCAAGTGAGCAAGCCTACATTTGTTTATTCTCTCTGCTCTTGACTGTGGATATGACACCTTAAGTTCCAGCCTTGGCTCCCTCACAATAAGGGGTAGTAGAGACCTGGAAGTGTAAGTCAAATAAACCCTCTCTCCCCTAAGTTGCTTTTTTTCAGGATATTTTATCAGTGCAACAGAAATGAAACCCAGGCACCAGTGTTTCTCTTGGCTGTTCTCACCTTGACCGGCTCTTCCTGCCTTGAACTGGCTCCAGCTGCTATAATAATGTACTCAGGCTGAATGGCTTAAATGACAAACATCTGGTCTTCACAGTTCTGGGGACTGTAAGTCTGAGTCAAGGTCCTACTGGTTTGGTTCCTAATGAGATCTGCTTCCTGGCTCATGGCTGGCTGGCGGTCTTGTCACTGTGCCCTCACATGGTGGAGAGGCTGAACTCTGTCATCTCTTCTCATAAGGATACTCCTCTGGGATTAGGGCCCTACCCTTAGGACCTGGTCTAATCCAATCATTTCCTCTCCGTGCAGCCTGTCTGGGATGAAGGCTGCTGTATCATTGTGATAGGGGGTGCACAGTGCACCTCAAAGAGCTATTTTTCTCCTCCTTCTTTCAGTGAGGAACCCGCTCATGTATTCTATCCATGCCATTAAACACCTTCTGTGCGCAGGCGCTCGCTGGGTGGCAATATAGACTGGTTATGCTGGGCCCCAGGCTTCATTAAACCCTGAGTTAGGAGCTGTCCACACACTTGGCCTGCCTGCCTTCTCCCCCAAGCCTAGACTTACCCTCAAGCTCTCAACTTCTGGAGAGCCGTTGAGCAAAGGCTGAAGCAGCAATCCCTTAAGGGAAAACCAGCTACTAGATAAGATGACAGCCTCCCGGACTCCCTGTGAACTGCCCGGGCAACCCTGGGTGGCCTTCTTCCTGGGATGCTGCCTCCTCAGTTGACACTCAGTCCTGCCAACAGTCTCTTTGCCAAAGTCCTTCCAGAGTCTCGTTTACACATGCCATCTGTTTCCCGCCGTGACGGTGACAGACACAATTTGGAAAGCAGCCAAGAAGAAGAGCAAGGGCCTAGTCCCTTCCAACATTTATGGAGAGAAAAAGGAGAAGGCAGACTTATGGTGGAGGACTGGAAAGGTCTGGGTCATGTGGGGGCAAGCCCACTCACCCTGTGTCCCTGTTCTCATCATGAAGTACTCAGGCTATCAGGTCCACATCAGGATCCTGGTCCTGCAAAGGGGATGTTACCTAATCCTCACATATGCGCATTCACCCTCTGTCCCTGCTTACTTTCCTGGTCTCTGACCTTGGTGAGGGTCTTGCCGGATTGGGGTGGGGCTTCTCCTGCCGGTTGTTTGTGGCTTGATTACAAAGTACCGGCTGCATTCTTTGTCTGGCTTCTTCCTGTCTGCCTTCCTGGCACTTTTTTTTTCCACCTTGAAAAGAAAATTGATTCCATCCTTTCAACCAGCTTCCCGAAGTCACTCCCAGAAGCCACCCACCCCTGCTGTGACTTCATCTGTGCCCTAGCTGCTCTGCTCAATACCAGCAGCTGCTCTGGAGCCTGCTGAATGCCATCATGGCACCTATCAATTGTCTGCAGCCCTGTGCTCTTAGGCCAGTTTAGGGGCACAGAGGCAGGTTACACAGGGTGGGCTGTCAGGTATGTGTGTGGGACATGGTGTGTAATCTGGGCTGACAATTCCTTTCCAGGCCAGTTTTTTGTGTGCTTCTGCTCCACATGGCTCATTTTGGGAGATCATAGGTGGGACAAAGCCAAGACAGATGTGTCTGTCACGTCTGATACATCAGGGACCCGATAGAGGCTCTCTATGTTACCCTGTAGGGTTCCATTCAGTCCCTAGGTCTGGACTTTAAAAACTTACATTGTCCTTACAGTGAGGAAGATGCTGGACAGTCCAGGTCAGGCTGGGACAGGGTGGTTATCCAAGTCAGAAGGTCCTGGGACTAGGGAAAGATGTCCTCCACTCCACAGAGCAGGCTCCCCAGGCTCTGCACAATTGGAGCTGTCCCCCCCTTGCCCTTCAGTGTAGGGTGGGAGTGTGCTTTCGCCATCCCTAGGGAAGTGGACTTCCTGAAAAGCAAGAAGTGGGTTCTGGAAAGGAAGCAAGTTCAGTGGCATCACCATGTCCTTGAGGGGACAAGGGCAGGAAACCACTTGGCCTTGGGACCCTGTACTTGCTCTCTAGTAAGGGACTTTGTGTATGGCCACCACCACATCCCTTGCCCAGGAAATGGGGTCCAGTCACAGGATAGGGTTAGGAGTCAGCAGTGCAGGAGGCAGAACCAGGAGAAACAGTAGCTGCTAGTGGCTGTTCTCAGCAAGTTTCTGCAGGTGGATACCTTCTCATTTTTAGAGGAGAAGACACGTTGCTGAGTTAAACATTCTCCCCAGGGACACATGGGCCACGAGTTTTCTAGTAAAAGTGAAACTCCCCAAATCTGTAGGTTGGGCAGAATGCAAAGCTGGTTGGCTGCTGGGGCTTTGTGGTATCTCGGAGAGGGCAGCTCCACTCTGACTGCAGTCACCAGGAGCCCAGCCCCCTGAAGCTGTTTGTAGCTGGACTTCTGCACAGGGTGGCTGCCTAGTACACTGAGAAATAGTGACCTGCCCGTCTGCAAGCACAGGCCAGGGACAAGAATCACGTGGATCTCACATGCTCTTCTGGTCCTTTGCTTTGGAGCACCTTTCCACAAAGAAAGCCAAAAACTTGTGGCTACCTTAAAACAGAGCCAGGATTGGAACAGTCAACTGATTGTTTAGAAGCCCTGAAATGCCCTGTGCAGGACCACTGGGTAGCATAGCAGAGAAAGACACGTATGCCCTGCCACCAGGCTGCATCTCTGCACTGGTGTCATACTCTAGAGAAACTTTCAAAGCTGAATAGAACAGGTATCTTCTGACCCCAGGTGTCAGATGCAGTTCCTTGGGGGGTGGGGGTGGGGCATTTGGTTTAGCTTCATCTGTGCTTCCCCCAGTGGTCCTTGAACTTTTATCTGACTCCATCCTCACTATAATGGTCCAGTGAGAAGAGTGCACAGAGAGAGTTGGGTTCCAGGGTGATCTCTGACTAGTTCCCAGATCCCCTCAGGCCTGCTATGTAATCACCTTTGGGGCAATTCAGGACCCCTCTCTCTGCATTGACCAATACTGTCTCTCACCAACAGAGGCGTGGCTGAAGAGTCATTTCCCCCTGGCATCTCCTCAGTGGCCTAAGCCTCCTGGAGCAGGTACTAGCCTTCACACTGACCTTTCTTTCCCCAGTGATACCCAGAAATGCCGAAGAACACCTGGTCTCATGGTGGTCAAAGTCCCCAGAGCATGGGTAACACTGCCTGTGACCCTGGGAGGTGGCTCCTGGATGGTGGCCCCAAGATCACAGCTGCTTTTATCTTGTACTGTCCTGGGAACTGATCTGCTCAGGGCTCAGCTCCCAACCCTTGTCCAACCACTTCGTAAGACTCTATGGTGATGAACTAGTTTTCCCAGGCAGCCACATGGTGCCCCCTGCTGGCCAGTGCTGTCACTACCAGGGGGAAGGTGGAAGGCTGGAGGCCAGGACACAAAGGGGCTTGCCTCTTGCAGGTGGGTGGGATGGGGGCTTGTCATTGTCACCATGCTATTTGAGCAATAAGCAACAGAGTCCCTGGGACTTGGAGCCAGCTGCATGTCACCAGCAGTGTGTTTTGACACACAGCGGGTCCCACTGTCACTAACCCAGGGGTATCTCTGTTCTCCTGACAGCCTCCATCCAAAGTCCCACAAACACCTAGAAAAACCCTGACTCACAAACCTATATGGAGCATAAACTCAGGCTGAGACTGGGCCACCAGGAATTAGGAGCAAGACAGATAGAGATGAATGAGGTATGCTACCCACAGGAGTCATATTCTGACAACCAAGTAAGTGCAAAAGTTGCACAACATGCGTGTGACAAGTGGTTAAAGTAAGGAACCCAGACATGGACATGAGGTGGTCAAACTCTTAACCATTTGGCAAATTCTTACTCAATTGGGCCAGAATGGTGGTGCATATCTCAATGAGGCCAAAATAAAAAGTAAAAGAGACTTCTTGCCTAGCACGCACAAAGCCCTAGATCCACTCTCCAATGTTACAAACTAACCAACCTCCATGTTCAGGCTAAGGAAAAGCCTCTTCTAAAGTCCTTCAAGGAGATCACCTGGAACATTTTATTTCATGTCAGAGGACAGCACATCTTTTTAAATTATTATTTAATTAGTTAATTAATTATACAGTTAGTTAACTAATTGCACAGAGGACAACTTGCAGGACTGAATTCTGTCCTTTCACCATGTAAGGATTGAACTCAGGGCATTAGGCTTGGCAAACGTACCTTTGTTGAGCCTTTAGCAAGACACAGTGCAATTTTTATACGGAACAGGCTGAGTGTACTTGTGTCCTGGTGAATTTAGTGACTTTTCTATTGCTGTGATAAAGCACCAACATCAAGATGACTTATAGAAAGAAGAGATTTATTTGTGCTTAAGGTTCCAGAGGGAGAGGAGACCATCACCCTCACAGTGAGGAAGTGTGGCAACAAGCAGGCATGGTGGCAAGAGCAAGAAGCTGCAGGCTTGCATCTTAAATTGCGAGCCCAAAGCAGAGAGAGTAAGCTAGAAATGCCTGAATCTTTAAATTATCAAAGCCCACCTCCAGTGACACACTTCCTCCAACAAGGCCACAACTCCTAAGACTCCTCAAAAAAGTGTTCAAGTGTCAGACTGTAGGAGACATTTCATTCAAACCTCCACACCTGGGAATGGTGTAACCATACATTGCGAATGTAACGGAGAACAGTGTGCTGTTTCCCTTGTCTAGAGGGGATGGGGGAAAGGAGGGACAGACAGACACTTTAACATTCTGTATTATAAAGACACTCATTCTCCACACTGTAGGAAGAAGTGAGCAGATGCATGCACTTCCAGCTTAGCATGTAATGATATCAGTGGTCTGTTTGTTCTGAGCTAACTCCTCCCAGATCAGTGCCCCAGAGTGGGCACTAAGTAGGCATAGAAAAGCCCCCAGAATTACTTTTACACCTCTGCATGTCAAGAAGTGCCTGAACCCCAGCATCTACAAAATAAAGGAAGAATGCAAAGGGAATAAGGAGCAAACCCCAGAAATGTGGATGACCACCTCACAGGAGGGGTGAGGCTAAGCTTCAGAGAGACTGGCTTCCTTTCTTGCCCATCCCACTCCTGAATGATCTGCCACCTGGTGAGACACTTTTTGTTTGTTTGTTTGTTTTTTGTTTTTTTTTTTTCAAGACAAGGTTTCTCTGTGTAGCCCTGGCTGTCTTGGAACTCACTCTGTAGACCAGGCCGGCCTTGAACTCAGAAATCTGCCTGCCTCTGTCTCCCAAGTGCTGGGATTGAGACACACTTCTTAGGGCGTCACTCTGCTGGCTTCTCAGATGGCCAGCTCTCAAAATACAAAGATTCTGATCCTGTGTCTGTCCAGTGGCATCTGCAATGGCAGGAAGCAGTGGGTGCTAGCGCTGGTGGTCTTGTTATGGATGCCAGAAGACTCGCTCTCTGCCTTACGTATTTGTTAAAGTTTTACTCATTTGTTTTTATGTGTCTGAACATTTTGCCTGTGTGTATTTCTGTGCACCATTTGGGGTGCCTGGTGCCTGCAGAGCCATCTCTTCCATCCTTTCTGTCATATTTTTTGACACGTGGTCTCTCATTGAACATGGACCTCATTGTTTCTGCCAGACTGGCTGGTTAGGAGGGTCCCAGGATTCACTTGTCTCCACCCCATAATACTAGAATTATGGCTACATACAGCCATATCTAGATTTTATGTGGTGCTGAAGATTTGAACTCAGCTCCTCTTGTTTGGATAGCAAGCATTCTTACCCCCTGAGCCATCTCCCTAGCTCTCTCAATTGAAAAACAAAATTTTCAGCCGGGCAGTGGTGGTGCATGCCTTTAATCCCAGCATTTGGGATTAAAGAGGCAGGCAGATTTCTGAGTTCGAGGCCAGTCTGGTCTACAGAGTGAGTTCCAGGACAGCCAGGGCTACACAGAGAAACCCTGTCTCGAAAAACCAAACCAACCAACCAACCAACCAAACAAACAAAAAAAGAAAAATTAAAAACAAATTTTTAAATCTTTAAGTGTGTGGGTAGGTATGTGCATGTTTATACAGATAATGGGGCATCAGATCCCTTGGGGCTGGAGTTATAAGATGCTGTGAATTGCCAATGTGGGTGCTGGGAACTGAACCTGGGTCCTCTGTAAGAATAGTACACACTGTTAACCCCCGAGCCATCTCTCCAGCCTCTGGATGCACTCGTAACTCTGAAAGCCTTCTCTACAGCTCCTTTCTCAAATTTTAAATTTTGTTTTGTTTTTCGAGACAGGGTTTCTCTGTGTAGCCCTGGCTGTCCTGGGACTCACTCTATAGAGCAGGCTGGCCTCAAACTCACAGAGATCTGCTTGCCTTGGCCTCCAAGTGCTAGGATTAAAGGTGTGCATCACCACTGCCCAAATCCCTTTCTCACTTTTTGTTTGTTTGTTTGTTTGTTTGTTTGTTTTTTCCAAGACAAGGTTTCTCTGTGTAGCCCTGGCTGTCCTGGAACTCACTCTGTAGACCAGGCTGGCCTCAAACTCAGAGATCTGCCTGCCTCTGCCTCCTGAGTGCTCCTTTTTCATTTTAATATTTTTTTGAGTAAATTCATTGTATGAAGTAATGAGCCTCATTGCTCACTGGACATTCTGTGCAAAAATATATATACAGTACATGTCCCCAATACCCTCCCTAGCCCCTCCTCCACTTCCATATGTTTCATTTCCCTTCCAACTTAGCGTCTCTTCTACTTTAATGCCCCTTAAAAAAAAAAAAAAACTGGATTCCACTAGAAGAAGACATTAAGTGTTTGCTTTCTGTGTCTAACTTATTCTCCTTAACAGTCATCTCTGGTTCCATCCACATACCCACAAAGGACAAAATTTCATTCTTTATGCCCAAGGACCTTATTTTCTTTCTTTGTTTAAAAAAATCTAACCTATTTGTTTATTTTAAAGATTTATTTCTTTGCCTGCATGTATATATGTGCATTACCTGTGTGTTTGGTGCCCCAGGGGATCAGAAGAGGTCACCAGATTACTTGGAACAGGAGTTATAAATGGTTGTGAGCCATGATATGGATGCTGGGAACTGAACCCAGATCATTTGCAAGAGCAGCAGGTGCTCTTAACCTGCTTCAAGGGCTCAGCACCTGCCACCATCCCAGCGGGTACAGAGATGTCCCTGTAGAAAGCTTGATGACCACTGGGGCTTATAGCGTTTGTCTTTTCCTTTCTTTTTTTCCCCAAGGATTTATTTTTTATGTATGCATGTGTGTGTGTGTGTGTGTGTGTGTGTGTGTACCACATGCTCTAAGGAGCCCTCAGAGGTCAGTATGAGGATATTAGACCCCAAGGGGCTGACTCCTTGGCAGTTATGGGCTGCCATGAAGGTTCTAAGAACCAAACCCAAGTCCTCTGAAAGAGTAGCCAGTCTCTTGACTGTTGAACCTCCTCTCCAGCCCCATCAATGCTCCATTTTGAAGCTGTTCATAGTTTCATGATAGCCGAACAAACTCCAGTAGTTTCTTGGTGTGATCGTGATGGTGAAGGATAGGCCTTCGGGTGGCATCAGTCATAACTGCAACCCACTGGCTTCACCACAGTACAAAAGTAGCCCACCTCTTCCCTTTCTGTCTCCTTCCTTCTTACCTCCCTTTCCTTCCCTCCTTCCCTCCCTCCTTCTCTTTTGTTTTTGTTTTTTTGAGACAGGGTCTCGCTAGGAAGTTCTGGCCTAGAACTTGCTATGTAGACCAGGTTGGCACTTGAACTCACAGATAACCACTTGCCTCTGCCTCCGGCATACTAGGATTGAAAACGTATGCCACCATACATGTTTTTTTTGTTTTTGTTTTTGTTTTATTTTGTTTGGGGGATAAGATAATTTCACTAGGACCTGAGCTTGCTAATCAGGCTATGCTTGGATGGCCAGCTCTGGAGATCTGCTTCTCTCTGTCCCCCCAGCACTGAGACTGTGAGTGCACACACCCACTCTTGGCTTTTTACTTGGTTGTTGGGGATTGAATTCTGTTCCTCATACTTGAGTAGTAAAGACTGTACTAACAACTGAGCTCTCTCACCAGCTCCCAGATGATTCTTCTTCTTCTCCTCCTCTTCTTCCTCCTCTTCTTCCTCCTCTTCTTCCTCCTCTTCTTCCTCCTCTTCTTCCTCCTCTTCTTCCTCCTCTTCTTCCTCCTCTTCTTCCTCCTTCTCTTCCTCCTCCTCCTCCTCTTCCTCCTCCTATCTATCTATCTATCTATCTATCTATCTATCTATCTATCTATCTAATGTATGTGAGTATACTATCTCTGTCTTCAGACACACCAGAAGAGGGCATCAGATCCCATTACAGATGGTTGGGAGCCACCATGTGGTTGCTGGGAATTGAACTCAGGACCTCTGGAAGAGCACTCAGTGCTCTTAACTGTGGAGCCATCTCTCCAGCCCATGGATACTTCTTCTAATAAGATTTTGTCTATAGTACCTGTAGCTATATGACTTGGGCACATATTTTGGGAGATGCAATCCAAGCTGCAATAGTAAAAAGATACTGGCTGTGGCCACCTGCTCACATTTGGGAAGAGGGAAGATAGAGGTTCCATCTCAGGGGTTCCTGGGGTAGGGGTGTTATAAGTGAAGATGCTGAGGCTGTAAGTGGGCAGGTAACAGTATCCTGGTGGTGCCCACAGTGGATGGTGCCCACAGTGATGGGTAGGTCGGGTGTCTGAAGCTGTCTTACCAGTGTCTGCAGCTCAGGGTAGAGCTCTGAGCAGGCAGACTGTATTAGAGGTCTCTTCCCTCATGTCATTTGGCCCTCCTGACAACCTCTGAGGCAGTGATGACAGCATCTCCAGGTTGAAGATGAGGACTCTGGAGTCTCAAAGGCAGAACCATCAGCTGAGTAGGCCCAGGTGCTAAGTGAGGAGCTGAGACTTGAACCAGGTCTGGACATCTTCCCTGCCTGCTGCTGGGCTGCTAAGCTAAGTGTGCAAGGTTACCTGGAAAAGTTGTACTTTCTGTGTTTGCCTTGGGGGGTGTGTCCTTACACAGTCTTAGCTTATTAGTGTTTGTAGATGTGTAAGGGATGCTAGAAACTATGACTGTCTCAGGACTCAGGACTTGACTCCGTGACAGTGGATATTGTTTGTCTTGCTGGCTAAAGTTGCAATGCACTTCAGTTGTGGAGTACGGCTTGTACTGGGTGTCCCCTCAACAAGACAGCAATGCTGGAGAGTCAGTGAAGGGCACAGAGTTAAGCCCCTCCAGACACTGTTTAGGGGAACAGTGTCTGCTTTATTGTATGTGAAGACCTATTTATATAGTAGAAGCCGATTGACTGTGATTGGTTAGCACATTACCTTGGATTGGACAGTGAGTGCCCATACCACCAGGGTCTGTTTGCAGAAGAAGCACATTAATGCAGACGTGGAGAGTGCAGACTCACCACAGGCCAGCTACTGGCTACTCACATTCCTTCAGAATTCGGTGTTCTGACTTCCGGTACAGGGTGTCCCAGGCTTCTTATCTAGAAGCATATTGTGCCAGGTAGGCGGGCTGCCAGGTTGTGACTGCATTTGCTCCTATGGTGGCATGTGACAGAGAACTGAGTAGCCAGTTCCTGAATCCTTGGGGGGTGGGGGGAGGGTTGGTCAAAGACCCAGATATTTCCTGTTGTAAGGGTCAGCACAGAGCAGTGGCACCAGGTTCTGATGAATGCCAAGGTTACCTGTTTGCGAGCAGATGAGGCTAGCCCAGCCCAGCCTGGGCTTGACCCTTCTTGGGTCCTGTGAGTAGCTAGGCAGAATTGCTCTGCTTGGGAAGGTCACAGACCTTTGGTTTCTCTGAGTGTGCAATTATCAGTTTGGGCAGTGGTGGTGCACGCCTTTAATCTCAGCACTCATGAGGCAGAGGCAGGTGGACTTCCTAGTTTGAGGCCAGCCTGGTCTACAGAGTGAGTTCCAGGACAGCCAGGGCTAAACAGAGAAACCCTGTCTCACAAAAGCAATTATATTTTTGTATGTTTGTTTTGAGATAGTCTGGGCTGGAACTCACTACCTAGTCCAGGCTGACCTCAAACTCAGGGCAGTCCTCCTGCCTCACCATTCTGAGTGCTGGGATTAGAGGCCCACACCACCACACCTGGTACTAAATGTACAATTGTCACACAACTGAGATATCTCACTTCTAGATTTGCATTCAGTTGAAGGCAGGGACTTCACAAACCTACTTTTTTTTTTTTTTTTTTTTTTTTGTCTTGTTTTGTTTGGGAAAAGGGTTGAGACAGGGTCTTACTCTGAATTCCAGGCTGGTCTTGAACTTGCAGTCTTCCTCCTCAGCCTCCTGAGTATGGCAATTACTGCACTAGCACACCTGGGTTTTTGTGTGGTGCTGGAGGTCAAGCCAAGAGCTGTTTGTATACAAGGCGCCACATTATCAAGTGTGTCACGTCTCCAGGACACAAGTTTCTCCTCCCAATGAAGTCTAATTCCTAATGTGTTCCCTTTATGTTATCTGAGCTTTTGGTATTATTTTCAAGAAAAAGCCATTGTGAAAGCCTAGGCCACAATTCCCTAGTTTTTGCTTTTGTGTTTTGTCTTCAATCTATTTGGAGATTTTTATTCGTTTGGTACGTGGTGTGAAATAGCTTGGTTTGGTCCATTCGCATATCCCGTTGTCTCAGAACCATTAGTTGAAAATACTGCACCCCACCCCTCACGTCGTTCGTACCATTGTCAAAGATTCATTGACACACTGACAACCATAAGAACCTAATTCTGACTTAGAATTCTTTTGTTGTTTCAGAGACAAGGTCTCTATGTGTAGCCTTGACTTCCTTGGAGCTCCATATGTAGACTAGGCTGGTCTTAAACACACAGAGATCTACTCCCACCCCTCGCCCCCCTCACCACCCTCATCCCCATCCTCTCCCACTCCTGTACCCCTAACCCATTGTCTCCTGAGAGCTGGGATTAAAGGCTTGTGCCTTTTTAGAGTTCTGAATTTATGATTCAGCCTAATAACTATAGTGTTGTGTTGTAATCTCTTTACCTCTCTGTCTCTCTGTGAATGTGTGTGAAGGCCAGAGGTAGACCTCAGATGGCTTCCTTAGTCAAAATCCTCTTAATTTTTTGAGGTAGAGTCTCTCTCATTGAACCTGAAACTCACTGGTTTAGAGGTTTGCCTGTGTCCTCCCCTATCCCCAGTGTCGGAGGTCACAGATGCATTCCAGGGCACTCAGCTTTTCACACGGGGCCTGGGGAACTGAAGTCTAGCCCTTGTGCTGACTCGGTATTCGTGTTACTGATTGAGCCATCTCCTCTGCCCTGCTGTCTGTTACAAATAAGGAAGTGTGAAATCTACAATTTAAGAAATTTTTTTAAAAAACAACTTTTAAAAATTATCTTAGGTGTATATGTGTATGACGTAGGTATGTGCACCACAGGCATGCAGAAGCTTGCAGAGTGTCAGGTGTCACATCCTCTGGAACTGGAGTTACAGGTGCCTGTCATGTTGGGTGCTGGAAATAGAGCCTAGGTCTTCTGCAAGGGCAGTAAGTGCTCTTAACCTCTGAGCTATCTCTCCAACCCTGAATTCCCCGATTTCTTCTTCTTCTTCTTTTTTTTCAGGGTTTTTCTGGTTTCTATGACCTTCAGTCTCAGTCAGTATCTGTAAGGAAGTCACCGGAATTCAAATAGGGGCTTCACTGCACCCACAGAGCAGCCAAACTGCACAGCTGTGCTCCACACCACACACTGTCACCAATGGTGGCATTAACAGTGGGATCACATCATAGAATCATCTGGTGCTTGTGGGTGGCACATACTGTGGGTGTGTCTAAATGTGCGTGAGGGTAAGTGTGTGAGGATGTGTGTGAGTGTGCAAGTGTGAGAATGTGTGTATAAGTGTGTGAGTGTAAGTGAATCTGTCTGAGAGTATGTGTGCAAGTGTGTGTGTCTTAGAGTGTGTATGTGAGAGTATGTATTAGTATATGTGTGTGTGTGACTATGTGTGTGAGTGAATGCATATGGGTCTATGTGTAAGAGAGTGTGTATGTGTGTGTGAATGTGTATGAGTGTGTGTATTGTGAGTGTGTGAGCTAGTGCATGAGTGTGTATGAATGAATGTGTGAGTGTGTGTGAGTGTGTGCATGTGGATATGGGTGTGTATGCAGCTCTGCTGTGCTGTTATGTCCAGGATTGGAGCTCTTACTAGGAACTGGGCTCTCTGGATGTGGCTGGATCTCACCTGACACAGCAACTGGGCATAGTTTCCCCTGACATGCATTTCAGGAAGAAATTGTCTCTACGCCAGGCACCGTGGAACAAACCTGTGGCCTCAGCGACTCTGGAGCCTATGGAGGAAGAACAGATGGAAACCCAAGTTTGAGACCAACAAAACACAAAACAAAACTGAACCCTTGGTGACATTTTGTGACTCCCTGTGCTCCCTGTGTGCATTGTCGTTATGTTCTCTTTGTGAGACAAGGTCTCATATAGCCAGGCTTCTCTGAACTCACTGTGTAACTAAGGATAACCTTGAACTCTTGATCCTCCAGCCTCCATCTCTTGAGCGCCGAGATTCCATGCACCCATCACCACATTTATCATTTTATTGGTATTTAATTTTTAATTCAAATGTTAGTATAATTAATTAACGTATAAAAACATGGTCTTACTATGTAGCTCTGGCTAATCTGGAACTCACTCTTTAAACCAGGCTGACTTGCCTGGGATCTGCCTGCCTCTGCCTCCTGATCACATTTTAAAACTATATTTCTTTGTTTATTTATTTGGGGGAAGCCCATGCCACTGTGTTTGTGTGGAGGTCAGAGAACAACTATCATTGGTCATTTTCCATCACCTGAATCCTGGGGATTGAACTCAGGTCTTTACTTTTAGCCATAAGCGCCTTTACCCCTGAGCTGTTTCTCTGGAGTCTGCTTTTGTTTTGAGACAAGATCTTCCTGTGTAGCCCTGTCTAGCCTGTTACTCACTATGTAGACCAGGCTAGCCTGGAACTTTCTTTGCCTCACAAATTCCGTGGTTTATTTACTTAGTGGCAGGCTTCTCCATGTGCCTCCTCTGCTGTTTTCCATGTGTGTGTTAGCGCGTGCGCACACACACGTGAGCGTGATACACATGTATGTAACAGAATGCAGTGTCAAGATGTCTCTGTGTGACCTTCAGAGGCTTCGGCAGTGAAGCTCCCATCAGCTCCAGGGACAAGACAAACTTTTTCTTCAAGGAGAAACAAGGCAGGGACCTAGTCCTGCCATTTCCCTGAAGTCCTCTAGGGGGCATGATACCATCATCTGCTGAAGGACCAAGATAGCTGAGCAAGCTAGGGGAGCCCGGAGTTTCCAGGCTACAATTAGGTTTCTGTTGAGGAGACTGAGGCATGGGGCAGGGGTGGTGGTGGTGGAGATGGTGATTTGTTGTTTGTTTTGCTGCCTTTGCTAAAAGACAGGAAGCTCCTACCAGACCATTCTCTCTTCCTCACTGTCTTGCTGTTGTTGCCTGGCCTGCAATATCCTTGGCCTTATTGGTGACTTTTCCCAGAGCCTGCTGAAGGGTGTCTATGATTCTAAGTGAATTGAGAAGTGTGATAAGAGAATGGCCACAGGCCGGGCAATGGTGGCACACACCTTTAATCCCAGCACTTGGGAGGCAGAGGCAGGTGGATTTCTGAGTTTGAGGCTAGCCTGGTCTACAGAGTGAGTTCCAGGATAGCCAGGGCTACACAGAGAAACCCTGTCTCGAAAAACCAAAACCAAAACCAAAACAAACAAACAAACAAACAAAAAAAGAGAATGGCCACAGATGCCACTGCTGGTCTGTTATGTGTGACAAAAGGCTGATGGTCAAAGGGCAGGGAGGCTTTTCTGCTCCCCACACCCCCGGGATGCTGAGCCTCGGGGCTGCAAGGTTGGACAGACTTCGCATCCTCTTCTTTTTCTTGACCTATTATTCGTTTTGTGTGTGTGTGTGTGTGTGTTGTTTTTGTTGTTGTTGTTTAAGACAGAGTCTCATGTAGCTTAGTCTGGGATTACAGGTGTGTGCCACCATGTCCGGTATCATGTTTTTACTTTCTTATGTAATGTCATTCTAAGTAAATTCAATGTCAAGTCATTCACATGGATTCTATCTCTGCATTTTATGATGACTGTTTTGTTGGTTGACCGACTAACTGAATGATACAAAGCCTCATGTAGACCAGGTTGGCCTTGAACTCACAGAGATCCACCTGCCTCTACCTCCCAAGTGCTGGGATTAAATACATGTGGCACGACGTCTGGCAATCCTCTTACCTTTACCAACCAAGAGCTAGGATTGTAGGTGTGGCTTAACCAGCTGTGGGTCAAACCCAGGGCCCTGTCCATGCTAAGCAAACACTGTGTCAATTGTCCATCATTAAGGTCCCAGACCAGTTTTAGATGCAAAGTATTTCACTTGCCTGTCACCTCACTGGGACTCACAGTGTGTACTATGAGGTCTGGAAATGTAAATGTTTTTCCATTTCAGAAGAACAACGGAGGGGCTGTGTAAGCCTCACTCCTCCTTATTGGAGTCAACTTCATTACACCTTCCTAGAGCCTAGGGTTCAGCTGGAATTCTACGATCACTCCTGAGAGATGCAGTAAACATTGTGGAGAGCGGATGCAAGCCAACGGATGACAGTTTTGTCCTATCGGGCTTAGAAAACACGAGTTTAAAAATGAAGCTCCTGATCGTTTTGTGGTGGCAGCAGAGCCTCTGTTTTTGTGGCATTCTCTTGTGTTAAAGCTGTCTGCACTGCATATCCATGGAACAGGTCTCACTGAAGTATTCAGGAGAAACACACGTGGAAATTGCTGAGGCCCATGAAAGGACAAGGACAGGCCACAAGTATGGGGGTCACAGGCAAGTACATCAAGGAAAGGCAGCATACTGTGGAGGTTAAGGCACAGACCTCCTCTTCTGGACAAGTAGGAAGGGTTTAAGCACGACTCTTGTTAACATCAGCTACATACATATATCAACATACACCCACTGTGGTGGTTGGGATGAGAATGGCCCCCATAGGCTCATATATGTGAATACATGGTCCCCAGTTGATAGCACTGTTTGGGAAGGATTAGGGGGTGTGGCCTTGTTGGAGGAGGTGTGTTACTGGGAGTGGACTATAAGGTTTTAAAAGCCAGTATCATTTCCAATTCAGTCTCTCTGCTTCATGTCTGTGGACTGAGCTCTCAGCTACTGCTCCAGTGCCATGCCTGCCTACCTGATCTCATGCTCCCTGCCATGATGGTCATGGACTTTAGCCCTTTGGAATCATAGGCCCCAAATTAAATGCCTTCTTTTATAAGTTGCCTTGGTTGTAGCTTTTTCAAATCACAGCCACTGAAGGTAACTAAGAGACTCACCCACCCCTCGGTTCACCTATGCACCATCCCCACCCACCCACAGTCATCTGAATGTCCTCCTACCCATTTTCTGTCTCTCTATCTGCAATGCTGGATCTTGATTGACAGTTTGATGAGAAGAAAAATCAACTAAGAAATGTGCCTCTAGCCAGGCATGGTGCCACATGCCTTTAATCTCAGAGAGGCACTCGGGAAGCAGAGGCAGGCATATCTCTTGAGTTTGAGGACAGCCTGGTCTACAAAGCAAGTTCTAGGATAGGCAGGGCTGTTACACAGAGAAACACCTGTCTAGAAAGAAAGAAGAGAGAGAGAGGGAGAGAGAGAGAGAGAGAGAGAGAGAGAGAGAGAGAGAGAGGAAGGGAAGGAGGAGGAGGAGGAGGAAGAGGAGGAGGAGGAAGAAGAGGAGGAAGAGAAGAAGGGAAGGAGAAGGAAAGGGAAGGGAAGGGAAGGGAAGGGAAGGGAAGGGAAGGGAAGGGAAGGGAAGGGAAGGAAGGAAGCAAGCAAGCATTATTGTGGGTAGGCCTGTGAGAATGTTTCTAAAATGGATTATCTAAGAGGGGAAAGCCCTCCCTCAGTGTCACCTCAGTATGGGGACACCATCCTGTGGGAGCCCAGATAGAAAGCATCCAAGGACAATACAGCAGGCAGTCCCTCCTGCCTGTCCACTCCTTTGCTGGTTAAAGGGTCAGTCTCCTGCTGCCTCTACCATCCCCACTACCATCCTCTATCACCCGAATCAACTTCCAGCTGCTTTTTTAACCTTCCAACAGGGACTGAAGACCAGCAACTCTCCCAGAACTGTCTAGACCTTCAGTGCTACACTGGTACTTCTGAGGCATCCAGCTTTGTGGACTGAATATTTGTTAGGTTTCTTTTCTTTTCTTTTCTTTTCTTTTCTTTTCTTTTCTTTCTTTCTTTCTTTCTTTCTTTCTTTCTTTCTTTCTTTCTTTCTTTCTTTCTTTCTTTTTGTCTCTCCAGGGTGCAGTAGCAATTGCTAGGCTGCCCAGCTCCTTGCCCCTGTGGCTTCTAGTCCTCTAGGGAACCCTGCCTAAAATACCATGCACCACCCACCCATCTACCTAACAAATATTTCTTGAGGTCTACAGGAGCCAGGCACTGGTGAGCATTGGTAACCATGGCTTCTGTCCCCACGGTCCTTTTGATGAGAAGATGACACTGTATAAAGAGGTTATAACAAGAACACCAAGTTGCTGCAAGGTGCTTGTTCCAGGCGAACACAAGGAGCCAGTCTACACTGGTATGACACCAATTCTCTTGCATAGGTACTTAAGCAATGTGGATTCGCTCCCTTCAGCTTTGGATTTTTATTTTCTTAATTAGTTGATTGAATCATTAATCAATTGAATCATTAATCAATTGAATGATTAAAATTTTGAGACAGGGTTTCTCTGCCGGCTGTCCTGAAACTCGATTTGTGGACAAGGCTGGCCTTGAACTCACAGAAATCTGCCTGCCACCAGGTTCTTTATAGTTTTCTTATCTTTCTCCATGTGCAGTAGAAGTGGGAGTGGGGGTGGGCAGTGTCGGAGGATGACTTGAGGGAGTTGGTTCTCTTATCATGTAGGTTCAGGACATTAAACTTAGGCTATCAGGTTGGTGGCAATTGGTTTTTTGCCACTGAGCCATCACCCCAGCCTGGCATGGCTTTATTTGGGGCCAGCTCAAGGTTTGCCAGGAGGGACAAGGAAGAGAAGAAGGGTCATAAGAGGAGGACCCCAGCAGTGGGGTGCAAGATGGTGAAGCTGGAGGCCCAGGAACAGAGCTCTGTGTGGACTGCAGGGCTGGGATAGAGACTTAGGTGGACAGTCTCCCAGGAGAATAACAAGTCCTGTGAGGAACCTGGAGGGATGAGCACCACCCCTGCAGTTGTGTCAGAGAGACAAGATGTCTGTTGATGAGCATCGGGATTTGGATGGGGCTGGGGTGGAGGGTAGAAGCCCAGCGTTGGCTGAGGAGCCCTGGTCTGTCTCTTCATCTTTCCTCCAGTTTGTCTGGCTTGGAGGACACAGGAGCCTCTTCTCTCAGGTGCCTGTTGTCAGAGGCTGTGACTTTGCAGGTAGTAAACAGCCATTACTTAAGTCTTGGTTCATGCTGTGAACAGAGGGCAGGAAAAAGGGGAAGGAAATGAGGCTCTGCCACTTCTCAGTGTGCTCAGCCTGAGGCTGGTACAGGCTCCTCCCAGCAGCCAGAGCCTAGATGGGGAAACTGAGGCTGCAGAAAGTGGAGGGAGTTGATGAAGCTCTGGTCCCTACCTTCACAGGCCACAGCCTCCATGACTCTCTCTCCTCCATAGGTTCCCTGTTTTGTCCTCTTTCCTGAACCTGGGTCAAAACCACAGCTCAGCTATGTGTATATGGCACAGTGGTAACTTTTGCCCCTGCAGGAGACTACAGGCTGCTTGAGGCCAAAAGCCCCTTCTAGGCCTAGTGATGAGGTTTTGAAATCACTTGTTTCTTCATGTAGGAAGTGACTAGAAGCATTGCAAAAGGTTTTTTTTTTTTTTCTTTTGAAAGAAAAATAAGTCACGTGTGCTTCTGCCATGGGAATGTGGTTCTCTTGTGGAAGTGTGCCCAGGAGAGCTACCTCTATGTCTGGATGCAGTAAGCCTGGACATATTGTTTTCTTCTATCAGAGTGGGCTTGTTCTCTGCCCTATGCCTATGAGGACTTCTAGGACCAGGGGTGGGTTGAGCAAGCATGCCAAGGCTTAAGCATAGGGCTTGTCATAGAGGGTGTCCCCAAATGTTCCTGTTATTTGTCCTCACCATGACCATGCTCCGTGTTCCCTCCCACCTTGGACAAAGCCCTGAGAGGGCTATGACCTAGGAGCTGGGGAGACTGGGGCAAGACAGACTAAGAGGCATGGAGCTGTACCAGCCACATGGGAGCCCCAGCCCCAGGCACAGACAAGACTTCTTAAGAGCCTCTGCTTCTAGCTGTGGGGCCAACATCTCAGAAAGGAACAACCAAGTTTCCCCAATACACACATGTACATCCACGCACAGAAAAGTCCTTACACAGGCATGCAAACACACACACACACACACACACACACACTCACACTCACACTCACACTCACACATGCACGTACTGAAAGACAAAGTAGTTCTCATGCAAACACACATGCATATAGTCACATAGTATGAAGAGACATATATATGCATACACATATATATGGGCAAATAAAAACACAGACTTGGGTCCACATACATACCCACACAGTTATATGTATACAGTCTACCCATACACAAGCACACATGTACAAACACATCCATTCATGCATGCATGCAGAAATACACACAGGGAAACTAGAAGCACAACAGATCCTGCTGAGATCTGCCCTCATTCTATGTGCCTCTCGCTCTCATCCGACCTATGCTATACCAATTGCTGTGGACTCCCTGTTCGGACCTCTTCGGTTTGTAGCCTGGTTTAGCAGCAACAACCCTCCCCTATTCCTTCATCTCCTCATCTGCAAACTGGGTCAACATTGCACCCATGTCATGGTGCTTAGACGAAAGTAACTTATCACGAGCACTTAGACAACAGCTGGTGGCACAGCTGTTTTGAGGGCTCAGTGTCACCTGGTGTCTCACTCCTGCTAGCAAGGTGCTCTTAGTTCCAAGTTAGCTGTAGCCTCACCAAGGACAGCAACCAACATACAGCAGGTCCCACACCACAGTTAGCAAGTGACACTTGGCAGCTTCCTAGGGTTTAGATTTATAGTGTCCAAAGTAGCAGAGTATACACCCTGGCCCAGGGGGGTGGCCTGGCCCTATAGAACCAATTTAGATGTTTCTCTTCCACTAGATTTGGTATGGACCAGCAGAGTGGCAGATACTGAGACAGGTACCTTTTTCACTCTTGAAACCCCTGGAGGGAAAACCTCATGGCCCTTACCCATAAGTAGATTTTACTCTGGCTTCCAAGATAGGTACAGGCCTCCTGGGTCAAGGTTCCTTCAGGGGATTAACCAGCACCTTGTCTTCAATTCAGGTATGTTTGTTAAGCATATCTAGACCAGCCAGGGGCCAGAGTCGGGCAGCACAGCAGGCAAGGAAGGCTCCAGAGGAGGGAACCAATGGGCTGGACTTAAGGCTCAGAGAATGGATGGTTGAGACCCCAGTATCTTCTAGCTCTAGCTGACTCACAGTGGGAACCCACCCTGCTTCCACTGGCCAAGATCCAGTTCTGCAAATGTTTGTGTGTATGAGAACATCAACCAAGGAGGACTGGTGTCAAATCACGAGCTGGCAAAACCACACATTTTTTGAGAAAGAAAAGCAAAAGGGCAAACAAGAGTGACTTAAGTCAGCCAGAAGATGGAAAATCCCATTAAAAGCACATGAGAGAATGTAGGCTGGCGATGTCTGGACATTGATGGCACACACGGTATGTCTCAGAGGACTTGGGAAATACAGTTCCTGGCCAGAGGGGCCTTAGGGTTCTACAGAGGAAGACCTACGGCACCAGGAGTCATATAAGGCTGAGACTGCATAAGAATATAGAGCCGACTTGATGCTGCACAGTACATCCCACTGAGTGGCAGGGTGGTACATAAGGAGATAGAGGCTGGGGTCATCATCATTAGCCATCTACCCTGGACTGCTGAAGTCAGTCTTGTCATCAGTTATCAGTTTTGTAGTACCATGAGAGCATACCATGGGATGGTGTGAGTTATTGAGGAACTGTAGGAGACTAGAGGTCACTACTCTTATGTCCTGAGAACCAGAGTGCTAAGTGGATAGAAGGTGGTGGCTGTAAGAAAAAGAAGTCAGATTCAGCTGTACCATTCAGAGGCTCAACTGACAGTGGCTTTATCCTAGGTGGCCTCATGAGCAGGGGCTCAGAGTTCAAAAGGAGGAGGCCTCCTGTACACTTGCTGTGGGGTTAGACTTGTGATGGAGCCCCTCAGCCTGCTGCCAGTTCATGGGAATGCAGAGGACAGAGGAGGCATCAGATCTCAGGTAACTAGTACAGACCTCAGACAGCAAGACACACTGAGGGACAGCCAGTAAAAAAGGCCAGGGGTTGAGCTGGGCGTGGTAACACATGCCTTTATCCTATCACTCTGGAGACAGAGGCAGGCAGATCTCTGTGAGTTCAAGGCCAGCCTGTTTTACAGAGTGAGCTTCAGGACAGCCCAAGGTATATAGTGAGACCCTGTAAATAAGGGATGCCTCCCTAGAGAGTCCTAAATGCTTTAAGAGGACACCATTAAGCTGTACTGTCTAGGATAACTGTGTGACAGAACTATGTAGCAAAATCTACAGTGAGAGGATTTCTGCAAAAGTCAGGGTAGTGGTTATCTCAGGGTAGGCAGAAGTGCACTGGGAAGCTTCTGGAACATGGGTCTTAGGTTGCTATGGAACATGGATAAAGGGTGATATGATAATTTAAAAAGCCTTATTATAATTTACTAACGTGTGTGTGTGTGTTGTGTTTAATTATTTTTGTTTATAGACTCAGGGCATTGCAATGGTAGTCCCACCTAGCCAGAATATATGTTGTTACAACTTGCCTTGAACTGCCCATGATCTTTGTACCTCCCTGATCATTGTACCTCTTTGCCTCTGGGGTATTGTTTTCTTTTCCAACACAAACCTGAACACCTAGGAGTGGGGCAGAAGAGATGGCTCAGTGGTTAAGGGCACTGACTGCTCTTCCAGAGATCCTGAGTTCAGTTCCCAGAAACCACATGGTCATGGTGACTCACAACCATCTGTAATGAGATCTGATGCCTCCTTTTGTGGGTGTATAAAGACAGCTACACTGTACTCTTATACATAAAATAAGTCTTAAAAAAAAAAAAAAAAAAAACCAAACCTGAACACCTGAATGACTTACAAGGTGGGCAACCCTCATGTCACTGGACTGTTGCCTACTACCAAGAACATCGGAGATACCTGATGAGCATGCTGGATAGTTGTCGAGAACCGCACTACTCCACTACTCCACGTTTGGGGGCCAAAATGTCAGGGACTGCTCTATCAATGTTGGAACCTGCACTGCCTAAAGCCTTGGGGGCTAAATTGTTAGAGCCCGCACTGCCCCAAGCTGCTCCAGTCCATGGGTCGGGTTGGGGTTCAGCAAGAGAGAGAGTGAGGACAGATGAGAAGAATGGAGACCAGAGTATGATTTAATCCCATTTACTCATCAGTCTCTCTTCTCTCCAAGTCCCTAGTTCCTAGTACCAAGTCTCAGGTCCTGGGCTTCGGCACCAAGTCTCAAGTCCTAATCCTAGTTCTAAGTTGCTAGTCTCTTTCCCAGTTCCAAGTAACCTGCCTCAAGTCTCAAGTACTTTTCCAAGTACAAGTGTCTAATAATTTCTTCTGTCTGCTTCTCGCCTTTTATATGTCTCACTTCTAAGCCATGCTTTTAAGTCATGCCTTTAAGTCTCATCTCTAAATTACACCTTTAAGTCACACCTTTAAGTCTTGGCTCTAAATCACACCTTAGTCTCACACACCCAAGGGAAAATCCTGGGTATCTAAAACAAGATGTTATCAGAGTGTGCTCAGCTATTGTAGGCTGTTGTAAACAAGTCTCTTGTCAGGGTATATGGTTCAAGATGGCTGCAAGGATGATAGCCGCCTTTTGTCGGCTCCCCACAGATAGTGAGCTGGGGGCTTGCAGGGGTAGTGCAATTATAGCAGGATCCACAGAGAAGTGGCACTTGCTGTGGATCAGGTTGACAACTGAACTGTAAGACTAAGTTAGTCATTCTCTGTCCTGTATGCTGAGGGGTGGTTAGCACCATCTATGGCCTCAGGCATAGACTAAATGGTTGCATTAACTGCCAAATGGCCTAGAGGACAAACTTCTGACAGGGAGCCCCAGGTTCAGAGAAGTACACACGGGAAGGACACAAAGAGGCAGCCTCAGTCCTGGGTAAGCTCTCTTCTTTTCTTTAGGTTTTGGGCCCATGAGAAACCAGCCCAGCTGTGACTACCAAGTCTGCTTCTGACTCAGCATCTCTCCTGATCTTGGTCTTCAAGAGGGCCTGGCTGCAGTCTAGACTGAGTGCCCACCATCCTGAGAGGCCCTTGCCCCAGGCTTTATGCAGAGTCAGGACCCAGACCTTTTGGTGTTAGAACATGTGAGCCATCTGCAGATGAGGAGGGAATGCCCTGCCCACAGTCATACTGCAGTAGAAGCTGCATCACATTTCACCAACTGCTATGGGACAGGGCTTGTAGTCAGCAGGAGGGGAGTCAGTGTGAGCCTAGCCAACCCTCTCTGTCAGTGTGAGGAAGCAAGCTCCAGGGACAGTCCTGGCTGGTGACTGACAGAACCTGAACAGCATGTCCAGACTCCCCAGGGAGATGGCATTTTATTATGAGCCTACTGTGTCCTAAGAAACCGTGTTTTCTGAGGCTGGCCTTGTATGTTGTGCAACCATTTCTGTACGGTTTTTGAGCTCCCACGAATGGGACTCAGGCAGGGCAGAGAGGTTAGTGACCTCAGTCTGTGTTCAGGGGTGACAGGAACAGAGCACAAACCGGAGGTAGGCATTAGGGTATATGGGGTGTTAGATACCGAGGACCCTGACACTATCCCTGGGACCTTGATACCAACATTTATTATTATAGGAGGAAATAAGGGGATTCCATGTGGTACAGACCAGGGGAACACTGCCTTGGAGCTTTGTCTTCCGCTGCAGCCAGGAGTACTGAGTAAAAGGGACAGGGAAAGGCTAGGTCCCCAGTTCCAGGGTTCCCGCCGGGCAGTGGTGGTGCACGCCTTTAATCCCAGCACTTGGGAGGCAGAGGCAGGCGGATTTCTGAGTTTGAGGCCAGCCTGGTCTACAGAATGAATTCCAGGACAGCCAAGGCTACACCGAGAAACCCTGTCTTGAAAAACAAAAAATAAATTAAATAAATTAAATAAATAAATAAATAAATTGAGGATTCCCTTGTTTACAAATAAGTTCTCAAAGCCTTTTGGGGGAGTCTCTTAAACTATCTGCAGGGCCATGTAGAATGCTAACATAGCAAGAAGATCTCCAAGGAACAAGGGAGATACTCTTCCCAAACGCAGCCAAGCTGCTTCAGAGAAACCCTTTGAAAGGGCCTGCCAATCACACACACCTCCATCTCCTGCTTCCAGGGAGCCAGAGCTGGGTCAGCCTGAGGTTCCCAGGGGAGGGGTGACCACAGACTACAAAGCAAGGAAGCATGACCTCACCAGAGGTAAACTGAAGGACACTTCCTCTTTTACTGGCTGGGCCACCTCCAGAAGTTTCTTAAAGCTATAGAAACAAAATGTGTCTTACCCAGCCTAAACAGGTGTTCAAGGCAGCTGTTCTGGGCATGCCTCACTTGTGAGGAGGAAAAGAACTCAAAATGGTATAGTGGTTTAGATCCGGAAGTGAGGGCAGGAGGATCAGGGGTTTGATGTCACTCTTGCTTATGAAGCAAGTTCAAGGCCAATCTGGGGTTGATGGGATTCCATTTCCAAAAACACCCAGACAACAACAACAACATCAAGCAAGCAAACAAACAAAAAGAAAGGTCTATAAACAAAGTGAACCAGGAGACACCATGGTGCCGGAGGTCCAGAAAGTCCTGACATTAGCTCTACCCAGAGCCAGCCAAAGTACAGCTGAACGAACTGAATGACAGAGGATCCCAATGACTCCTGACCCAGTAGACAGTAGACAGTAGACAGCCTGAGCTCCACCCTGCTGAGACACTGAGTCTCTAGCTAACAGGCTTCCGAGTGGGAGTGGGAAGGGTTCTCACCTGGGGAAGTGAGTTTACATCAAAGAGGGGGCTGATGGCAACATCCTGCTCCTCAGCCCCTCCCTCCCTGCTCCCTAGGACTCAGAGAGCCTGCTTACAGATTCCTGCTGTGAAACCACTTCCCTATCTTCAGAAAAGTTTTAGCGGCCCCCCCCCCCTTCTGCCATAGGAGCCCTGATTTCCTTTCTTTTGTGTTTCCTGCAGTGTTATCTGTCCCTGTGTTAGGACCTGAACTCCCCTTAGAGCCCCTGCCTTGCTGTTATCTCTCAGTCTGTTTGTCCATGGCATTAATAACTTTTCTAATAATAAACTGTCTTACTGTCCCTTTGGAACACCTGAGTCTTTTCTCTGTCTCTTTTGTCACAGGCTTGAGTGGGAAGGACAATGTTCTTCAACATCAGGAAACATCCATCCTGTCTTGGTTACTAAACAGTGCCTGATTGCAGCTTACTTTCTGTCGAAACAGACCACGACACCACCAGTGGGATGGGTAAGCATGCTCACACCTTCCACTGGACATGTGCTACTCTGCAGAGAATGTCTCACCTCTGGCACCTACCTAGGCAGGTGATCTCCTTCAGACACAGACAGCAGGCTGTACCCTTGTGCTTCTGAATGACTGGCTGTATATCAGAGTTCCTGTACCCTCCCCATTTTTACTAATTTGCTAGTGTAGCCCTTGTCTATCATTGTGAAGAAGATCATGGGATGCAGATTAATGCAAATAAAAGATGTTCAGGGCAGGGCAGGTGGTAGAAGCTCCCTTCCAAGGCAGCAGTCACAGGCTTCCCAACCTTGTGCTTTTAGGGTTTATGATAAATTCATTACATGGATATGACCTATCACACTATTGGCAATTGATCAACTCAACCTTCAGCCTTTCTCTGATATCCTGGGGTAGGGCATCTTGGGACATGGGTCACCCAGGGTCATGGGCAAGACACAAATGGAGCAAGTTCCTAGAGAGGCCTCATGGCAAAATCAGGCAGTAGGTGGAAAATTTTAGTGGCAGAGTGTGGCTATTCCACTGTGTCTCATACCTGGGGTAGGGAGTGTCTTAGTTAGGGTTTCAATTGCTTTGATGAGATACCATGGCCAAAAATCGAATTTGGGAGGAAAGGGTTTTATTTGGCTCACACTTTCATATCACATTGTTCATCAATAAAGGAAGTCAGGACAAGAACTCAAACAAGATAGAAATCTGGAGGCAGGAACTGATGAAGAGGCCATGGAGGGATGCTGCTTACTGGCTTGCTCCCTATGGCTTGCTCAGTCTCTTTCTTATCGAATTCAGGGCCACCAACTCAGGAACAGCACCGCCCACAATGGGCTAAGTCCTTCATCATCAATCACTAATTAAGAAAATGCCTTATAGGCTTGCCTACAAGCCGATCCTGTGGAGGCATCTTCTCAACTGGGGTTCCCTCTTCTCAGGTTGTGTCAGGCTGACACAGAACCATGCTGCACAGGGAGTCGCCGGGCTTCTGGAGAGAGCAAACATAAAGGCTCCAGATCCACCTAGATCACCTCCCATTTTATGAAGTGGAACCAGGGGGATTCTCTGAGGGATGCTCCCCTGGGAAAGTCAGAAAGTTCTCTTGTTCTACTTTTTCTTGTCCTCTTTGTGTAATGACATCACCAAGTGTGGCCCAGGACTCCTGGAATTTGTGGTTCAGAGAGCTGCAAGCCAGAGAATTCTTTATGACTGGCTCCTCCCACCTGCCTTGCCCATCCTCCCCCCATCCTTCAGGTAGAAAGAGCAAGGAGTGTTTCTAGGTTTCGGGCTGACTTTGGGATGAGGGACTCTAATTCTTTATGGGAAATGATGGGGCTTAGCAGGGAGGCGCAGGCATGAGGAAGATGGGCAGGAGGGGTCGAATGTGCCTCTCTGTGTCCTTTAGTCCAGAGTCCTAAGAAGGCCCAAATACTGTAGTTTAGAGGTATGAACCCCAACAATGGTGAAAGTACACAAATGATTCTGAGGTCATCAAACAGCACATCACCGACAAGCCAGCATCCCTTCACGTTTGATGCCAGTAGAAGCCCTCCTCCATTCTCTGGAAATGACAAAGAATCTGTGCAGTCCCACGTGGGACACTTTCTCTTCCTCTGTGAGGCTCCCCCCCCCCCCCCAATTGAGAGTCATCAGCTAGGACCTTGACCAAGTCTTTCAAGTACAGTTCAGGCAGGACGTTTCCATCAGAATGTTGACGCGGGAAGAGCAGGTTTTTAGATGTGAGAAATCAAAGCAAGCTGAAAATGCCTCTGGGGAAGCCAAGCAGAGGTTTCTGAATCTGTCTTTAAATTGATGAGTGACAAAGACTTTTAGAGGAGTCTAGGGACTAAAAGTCTCACTGAGTCAATGGGACCAAGACACTCTTGGTCTATACAAGAGCTTATTTTACATAAGCAAATTGAAGAAAGGTTTTGTGGTAAGGAGGTGGGGATGACAGAACGACAGGCTGACTCAGCACTGCATCCTCATCTCTTTAAGAAGGACCTGGGTGACACTGCCAGCTGACAGCCTGAGTCTGCTGCCCAGGACCTACAGGGTCAGAGAACCAGTTCCTGCAGGGCACCTTCTGACCGGCACATGTGCAGTGTGGCATGTGTTGGCACCCACACACCCATACCCACACACCTCACACACATCTCACACACACCTCACACCAATCCCTCCCACACCACACCTCCATACCACACACCACACACACACACTACAACCACACACACACACACTACAACCACGCACACCACACACATCTCACACAATACATACATACATACACTATACACACTATATACATGCATACCACACACATACTACACACATGCACACCACTCACCCACCCACACCACACCCATACCACACTATACACCACACACCTCACATACATCACACCCCACACCCACCCACCCCACACCTCCATACCACACACATACCACATATACACACACACCCCACAACCACACACATCTCACACAATACACACACACACACACCACACACTATATATATATGCACACCACACACACACACACACACACACACACACACACACACACACACACACACATATGTAATAATTTAAACTGAACTAAGCCCGGGATCTGGACAGGTGACTCAGCAGGTAAGAGCATCTGTGACTCAGAAGATGAAAGCAGTTTCCAACTGTTCACAACTCTAGTTCCAGATCTGATGTCTTCTGGTGGCCTCTGGTGGCACCAGGCAAGCATGTGGTACACACACATATATACATTCAGGCAAGACACTCATATATACCAAAGCTTAAAAATCTTTTAAACAAATTAAAACAAAGCGCCTAATAGGTGATAGGCTCAAAGTGATTGTAAAGAAAAAAAAAATCCAGAGTAAATACAAAACTGCATAGGCTTTCTCTGTAAGTCCTCCCCCATCAACGTTTGAGGAGGTACTGAGATTGGGGGGGGGGGTATGATTTGAAACACTTCTGGGATCCAGCACTGTGTAAGAACTTCTCACAAGGCTCAGTGTCCTCACTTGGGGACACCTTTGACCTGGAGAAGCACAGTAGTGTTCAAAAGTCACCAGCAGCCAGGTTTTGGTTCCTTGTGAGTTACTGTTGACTACATATTTCCTTCAAAAAAGGAAAACTAGCTTCATGCTCAGGAAGCCATGAACACATTCCAGGCAAGCATGTGGGAGCTCCAGGGATCTGAGTGTGATTCTGCATCCCCTTGACTGTGAAGTATGGCCCAGACAGAGGTCTGGTGGGACTCCACAGCTTATACAAACAGCAGATGCTCAATGTACGTGAGGCGAACAGGTGGATTTGTCTCTAAGATGCTCTTGCTGTGAAACTCATCAAAAAGGGAGCAGCATCCAAAAGAAAGGAGGCATTTAGAAGCCATTAAAACAAGCAAAATAAAATGGGTTAGCGTTAATCTTGATTATCCATTTTATTTAACTCAGAATACCAAGTAGAATATCACATCAATATGTGATCGATGAACAAATGAGTCCCGAGATAGCCAGCCTTCCTGTTTTATGACAAGTCTGTTTAATCCTGAAGCCAGTGCTCACAGACAGGCTGAGGGTTATAAGTTGGGTAGAGATGGAAGTGATAGGGCTGTGGGTGTCTGAGCGAAATCTCCTGCCCTTCACCTGTACTCTGTGGCAACTTGACTGGACCCTAACCTGGACCAATCCAGCCCTGTGGCTCCCTTTCCAAACTCCTGTCAATCTGCCTTTCGGAGCCTGTCCTGGCAGCTGCTGAATAAATAAACTGCTCCCACTGAAACTCCCACTACAAAAACATGGCAACAGCACATTCATTCGTTCATTTGTTCACTCATTCATTCACTCACTCCACAATGCCTCTGAGTACAGACTGTGTGCTGGGCACCCATCAGAGCACTGGGCACCCCGCAGAGAGAAGTGACAAATCAGGGCATCCACAGGGTTGAGCTCCCCTAGGGGGCTCTGGTGATGGACACGGCCAATGGTCTGTACAATCCTCTCAGCTCAGCTTGTGGCTTAGCTCTCCCTCTGTAAACCCAGCCCTGTCTTCTGCCTTACTGGGCTCTCTCCCCCTGTATCTTTACATGTCTCATTCTCTTATGAGTCTCTGGACTCAGCTGCCCCCTCCTCCCCACTGCAATACAGGGTGGACTCATCTCAGCCAATCACATCCACAGAAACCTTATGCTCTCAATCAGCGGTTCTCAACCTGCGGGTAGAGACCCTCTGGGCTGAATGGCTGACTCTTGTTAGCAGGAGCAGTGTATCAAATATTTACATTCTAATTCATAACAATAGCAAAATTACAGTTATGAAGTAGCAGCAAAAATAATGTTTCATCACCGCAATGTGAGGAACTGTATTAAAGGGCTGCAGCATTAGGAAGGTTGAGAACCGTGAAACTCATCAAAAAGGGAGCAGCATCCAAAAGAAAGGAGGCATTTAGAAGCCATTAAAACAAGCAAAATAAAATGGGTTAGCATTAATCTTGATTATCCATTTTATTTAACTCAGAATACCAAGTAGAATATCACATCAATATGTGATCGATGAACAAATGAGTCCCGAGATAGCCAGCCTTCCTGTTTTATGACAAGTCTGTTTAAATTTCTGCTCTAAATTCCCTGTGAATACTATTCACACTCCCTCAGGCTCTGGGGGGAATCTCCCAGCACTTCAGCTCTGTCTCCAAGTCATCTCACAAATACTTCTCCATTCAGCCTGCTTAGACTTGTCTTGGTGATTATTCCCCTTAGGTCCAGCTAACACACAGAGACCTGAAGTTGTCAGACTTGAAAGAGTTGGGCTTAGTATTGGACCGGGGATGGAAAGACCAACGTAGATGGCCTGTGACTCCTGGTCTGAGAACTGAGGTTTTTGAGGAGATGCCTGGTATCTCGAGAATCACTTTGGGAGGCTGGTCTGATGGCTGACATGCCATCCTCACTCCATGCCAGAGCAGAGATGTGTCCCCCTGACTTTATGCTGGACTGAGGGAGGCATGATGTTGAGACCGGTGGTCAAGGAGAGAGAGGATCGAGGAGGGGGAAGGCTGTGGGAAAGGCTGGGGGTGTTGGCTGCTCCGGCAGGACTAGAACACAGATCCACGACTCTGAAGACTTCCTGGTGAGGGTGAACTAGTAAAGAAGCTGCCACAGGGGGCAGTGAGACCCCCACAGTGCTCCACCAAGCTGGGAAGAGCACCCAGCCTACGTCAGTAGCCCCAGAGAATGTGGTACAAGACACCGATCCTCCAGGTCTTATTTCCCAGAGCAGGTTGGACACATGTCTCAAAAAGCACAGCTAAACTCTCTCTGAGGCAGAGCTGGGTTTCAGGAAGTCAAGGTATCTAGAGCCAAACAAAGCCTTAGTGAGTCTTAAAGAAACCCATCTTGGGTCCTGGAGAGATGGCTCAGCAGTTAATAGCACTGGCTGCTCTTCCAGAGGATCTGGGATGGAACTCCAGCATCTATATGGCCTCTCCCAGCTGACTGTAACCCCCTGTCTCAGGGGATCTGAAGCTGCCTTCTGGCCTCTGTTTGTACTGCATGCAGGTGGTGTACAGATAAACATGTAGCTAAAGCACCCATACACACACAAAATATTAATAAAACAAGATAGAAACATTACAAAAAGAAACTTGCAGTGATGGCTAGTCTTATGTCAACTTGACATACAAACTACTTTTTTGAAAGGAGGATAATCTCATTTAAGAAAGTGTCTCCATAAGATCCAGCTGTAAAGCATTTTCTTTATTAGTTATTGATGGGTGAGGGCCCAGCCCGTTGTGGATGGTCATTCTTGGGCTGGTGTTTCTGGGTTCTATAAGAAAAGCAGGCTGAATGAGCCACTAAACACCCCTCCATGGCCTCTGTATTAGCTCCTGCTTCCAGGTTCCTGCCCTGCTTGGGTTCCTGCCCTGATTTCTTTCGATGATGAATGTCAATGTAGGCCAAATAAACCCTTTCCTTCCTGTCTTAGTCAGGGTTTGTATTCCGACACAAAACATCATGACCAAAGCAAGTTGGGGAGAAAAGGGTTTATTCAGCTTACACTTCCATATTGCTGTTAGTCACCAAAGGAATTCAGGACAGGAACTCACACAGGGTGGGAACCTGGAGGCAAGAGAAGATACAGAATCTGTGGAGGGGTGCTACTTACTGGCATGCTTCCCCTGGCTTGCTCAGTTTGCATTTAGAACCCAGGACAACCAGCTCAGGGATGGCACCACCCATAATGGGCTGGGCCCTCCCCCCCTTGATCACTAATTGAGAAAATGCCTTACAGCTGGATCTCATGGAGGCATTTCGTCAAGGGAAGCTTCTTTCTCTGTGATGACTCCAGCTTGTGTCAAGTTGACACACAAAACCAGCCAGTACACTTTCCAACTTGCTTTTTGGTCGTAGTGTCGTAGTGTTTTGTTGCACCAGAAGAAACCCTAACTAAGACAAATTGGTACCAGTGTAGTGGAATATTGTTTGACAGACCTGACTATGCTTGGGGAGAGGACTGTGGAAGAACTTTGGACTAGAAAAGACATTGAGTTTTGAAAGCTCAGTGGGATGTTCGGTACGACGATGATGAGAATACTGAGAACAGCGCAGAAGATGGAAGCCTGGCTTGTGAAGTTTCAGAAGGAAGTTCAAAGACTCTATCAGGGCTGTTGGCTATTTTGAATTAAGAGTCAGTCATTATTCACAGGAGACCGGCACCACTGAGATGAAACCTTTGTGTTACTGGGACAGTTTTTGCTAGTTAGCTGGAGCTAAGAAATCAACAATGATTAAGAAGAAACCAGTATCACTGAGGTGAAATCTCCTGGGAAGTGTTTCCTCAGGGTCAGCACACAGGAGCTGTGTTTCAGAGAGGGTCAAGGTTGTACCTCATGCTGGGCAGCTGAACCTGGTAGTGGAAGAGTCACCTAGGTGGTACTGGTTTTGAAGGCATGAAGTGGTCATGGAGAGCAGCTGAGGCTTGGCACTGTGAAAAAGTCCAGCAGAGGCCATTAGTGAAGATACAGCCTTAGTGGCAGGGGAAGATCCAGGATTGAAGGGGTGGTTGCAGAGTTGAAGAAGCTCTCGCTAACCATGAAGAAGCTATTAGTGATGAAAGTGCAGCCCAGTTGCAGCAAGGGACCCCAGCAGTTTTGGAGATGTCAGTACCATGGGATGACTACCAAGAACAGCAGCAACAGTGGAGTGGAGTCAGCTAGAGTGTAGACAACAAGCTGTATGTGCTGCAGAGGGTAGAGTCGGAGAAAGGACCCAAGCCGTTTGGAGGAGCCCAGAAGATCGTGTGTGGATCCCAGGTGTTGGATGCCGAGTTTTACTATTTTATGTACATTGATATTTTTGCTTGTAAGTATGTTTGTGTGAGGGTGTCAGGTCCCAGGGAACAGGAGTGACAGAAAGTTGTGAGCTGCCATGTGGGTGCTGAGAACTGACCCTGGGTCCTCTGGAAGAGCAGTGAGTGCTCTCAACAGTTAAGCCATCTCTCCAGCCCTGATATTTTTTTTTATTGTTGGAGTTTGGTATTGCTTGCTTCAGATTGTGACTGTGCCCTGGTTCTTCCCTTTTGAAGACAAGTGTTTAATTTAATTTTGATTTTTACAGGTACCCACAGCTGAAAGACTTTGACTTTTGAGATTTGGGGTTTTTAAAGAGATTGGATATTTTAAAGAGACAGAAATTTTAATGTGTTTGAATTTGTAAAGACTATGGGATTTTAAAAGTCATTTATATTTTTACTGTAAGATCTTGGAGATGATAAGAAGGGAGAGATATGGCTTAATAGTGGTATGTGTGTGTGTGTGTGTGTGTGTGTGTGTATGTGTGTGTATGTGTATAAAGTAGACAAGGGATCAGTTGTGCTGGCTAGTCTTATGTCAGCTTTACACACAAACTAGAGTTATCTAAAAGGAAAGAACCTTAGTTAAGAAAATACTTCCATAAGAGCCAGTTGTAAGGCATTTTCTTAATTAGTTATAGATGGGGGAGGACCCAGCCCATTGTGGATGGCGCCATCTCTGAACTCGTGGTCCGAGGTTCTATAAGAAAGAAGGCTGAGCAAGCCATGGGGAGCAAGCCAGTAAGCAATATTCCTCCATTGCCTCTGCATCAGCTCCTGCTTTCAGGTTCCATGAGTTCCAGTCCTGACTTCCTTCAATGTGGAGGTATAAGTCAAATAAGCCCTTTCCTCCCCAGTTTGCTTTGGGTCATAGTGCTTCATCATGGCTATAGAAACTCTGACTAGGACACCCTTTTTATGACTCCCCGACTGGCTTTCCCAGATCATTTGATAGGAGTCATCTAAGGCAGATATTGTCACACTTGTCCCATCCAGCAGAGTGGATGCCTGGCTCCAACTTCTGATCCTATCAGCACCTCTTTTCCTCTAGTTAGAAGAATTCCTAGAGGTCTGGGGAAGTGGGTGCGACACTTTCTTTCCCGTGGCCCTGGGAGGACTTTTCTGTAGCTCTTGCAAGAACTCTGGAGCTGTAAAAGGACATTTTAGTGTGTCAGAGGAGATTGGGATTTCCTATGACCTGGGCCTGATCTTGGCTTCCTTTACCCGTGGGTCCTGGCCTGGCTTTGGGTGTGAAGTGAAGAGGGACAGACATGGGATGGAGCTCATTCCTGCTCTGACTTCAGGTGGGCTGATCAACCTGGAGGTTTGGCTCAGGTTTCCTGGGCCAACCAACCACTCAGCTACAAGCTTGCTGGGGCCACACCCTCCTCTGCAGAGTAGAGGTAGGATCCAGCCTTGTGGGTGTCTGGAAAAAACACTGCACTGACCTCCCTGCCCGGTATGTTGGGCTGAAAGAGTCCTCAGAAAATAACTGTGCCCTTACCTTCTTCACAGTAGAACTGTGTTTGTACTGTTCCAGGCTGGCTTGTAGTCTAGCCTCCCAGAAGTGCCCCATCTGAGTTCCCCAGCTCTGCACTTTCAAACTGGGCGCTATATTCTGGACCTGGTTGAACCCTTGCCTTGAGGTGTAGGGAGACAGGGATGATATCACTGCCAATAGTCACTTTACTTGGCATCAGCAGAGCAGGCTCCCAGAGAGAGAACAACCTGTAGAGACAAAGAATCAGAGGAAGTCTTTGAACTTTCACTAAACCTGGTGGGTTTAGAGTTGCTTGAATTTGGCCAGACCTTTTTAGCAATAACATTCCATTGAGGGTTGGATTATTACAAGGCACATTTAAAAACTGCCTGCAAAGGGGCTGATGATGCTGAGTGACTCAGAGCCCATCAGGTGCAGCAGGAGTCCAGTGGCTCTGGCTTTGCCAGAGAAGAGATTGAGGGTGGCCTGGGCTTTCTGGGTTATACATCTCTGATCCTCACATACGGCTACTGCCTTTGGCTATGTAGCTGACCTGGCTGACTAAGGCATGGGTGTGACATGGGGTGACAGTTTTCCCAGGGCAGATGAGAAGAAGCTCCCAAGTGAATATGCATTTGTTTAAAGCAAGAATATTGATCAAAAGGGCAATAGGCAACTATGCTCACAATTGTCATCCTTACTGTGGCCAGCCCTTTACCACGCTGTGCCTTCCACTGACCACCCAGAGCACAGAGGGAGCAACCAGTCAGTGGAAACAAAGGTGTCTGGGTTCATGGCATATGTCCCTTGCAACAGTTGCTGCCTAGGATATTCACTACCCACCTTCCCCTTCTTGACAGCCTCTCTCCGTTTGTCCGGCTGCCTCCTCAATCTTGCAGTTGATGAAATGTGTGCATGCTGGAGGCACGGGGCTGGGACCATGGCAACTCTACCAGGTGGCCACGGGTGGACATCAGCAACATGGTGGGCACCTTGGGAGACCATGGGGTTACTCCATGGGTGGAGGAAAAGAAGGTGTCAGGTGAGAGAGGCCATCCTGGCAGAGGTTGTGTCTGATCCTATGAAAGGCTGCTCAGATAGCATGTGGAGGAGGGACAGCAAGAATACAAAGTGACCTTCTACAACTTCAGGAAGGCTGAGCTTCCCACCTGGCCAGCAGGGTGGGCACTTAAATCTCCTTTCCCATTTCCCATCAGCTGTCTGATCATAGCACCCAGTCTGGGCAGGCTAAGATGGTTCTCACATCTGGTCCCTTCTTCCCTAGCCCAGTCAGACCACAACTTCCTGTCTTTCTCATTCAGAGGATGAGAATGAGTCGGGTCACTAGGTTGAACAGACTCTGACCCTGGCTCAAAGCATGTGTCTGGATATTGCTGGTCACAGCTGGCTGCAGCTCTTGGCTTCTAGGTTCCTTTGAGCAGAAACCTCGCCTAGGGACAGTGAACTTCAGAGCAGGCCATTTATTGGGAGGGAGATAGCCTTGCATTCAGGGTCCTCCTGAGCCTTCATGCTGTTAGGGCTGACCAAGGAGGACAACCTTTCCCTTACCATCTTAGTGGCTATGCTTCTTTTGGCTAGGTTCCTTTCTAGGTCTTTTCTCTATGATCAGGGTGTTGCTTGGGGCGGCATGGGGTGGGGTGAGGGTGGGGGTGGGGGAAGCTGCATTGTTTTAAACATAATAGCAGTCCAAAAATAGACCCAACTCCTGACTTGGCTTTTTTTTTCTCCTGATAAAATATTTCATATTTACAAATAACATTTCTAACACGACACTGTGAACACCCTGCCCCACCCACTGGTGGGACAGAGCCCACAGTGACTTCCTCTACCAAACTCTCCAGGGCTCTGACACTCTGAACTTAGTGCAATTCATTGGCCGCTTCCTCCTTTCTTTCTTTAGCATGACTCCTGGATGTGCGTAAATGGTACCATAGTGCTTTGCTGCGACTTTGCTCTTACCCAGGATGGGTAAGATGAATCTGCTGAATCCTGCTTCCAGGCATTCAAGACACACGTGGAGCACACTCAGAGGATAGCAGAATTTTACTTTTATTCTCTTACTTGTATCCTACTATGGTATATCCATCCACTCCTGTATACCATTCAGGGCTTGGTGCCACCGGGAACTTGAGCCACAAATGGGAGTCTTATAACCTGTGGGCATAGCGCAGTCTCATTGGCACAGGTTGTCCGTTTGTTTGTTTTGAGACAGGGTCTCATGTAGCCCAGAATGGACTTGAACACAAGCGAGTGTTCTGAGCTAGCTACTTCCACCTCCCACGTATAGGCTTGCAGGACTGTGTTACTCTCTCATGCAGCTCTAGGGATCAAACCCAGGCTTCCTGCATGCTAGTAAGTAAGCACTCTACCAACCAAGCTGAGGCCCATCCCACACTGGTACAGGTAGACTCCATCTCCTCACAGGTTAGTCCCCTTAAATGCCTGATTTGTATTCAATATGTAGCTCTGGTTGGCTTGGAACTCAATGTAGACTAAACCGGAACTCACAGCAATCTTCCTACCTCTACCTCTCAAGTACTGGAGTTAAAAGCATGAGCCACCATGCCTGCCTAAATAAATTAAAGATTTTAAAGATCAAAAACAAACCCTTCAAGTTATTAAAGAATCCGTAATAAAGGTTGTATTCCTTATCCAAAATGTTCCAGCAGAGTGTGGCTGGTGCTAGAGTTCTGGCCTATTATATACTGAGGTCCTGGATTCTAGTTCTACCCCCAAATAAAACTAAATAAAATGCCAACTAAACTAACTAACTAACTAACTAACTAACTAAAACTAAATAAAAACAAACAAACAAAAAACCCACCCAATTTTGAGAGATGTATTTTGTCCCCTAAAGAACAAAAGGGTGGAGCAGACCTCCCATCACTGCTGATCTCTGATGTGTATGTCTGTGTCAAAAAATTGTCTGTTCAGGTCCTTGGAATTCTTTATATATTCTAAATATGGATCCCTTCTCAGATAGATGCTTAGCTGTGAGCTGCCCTCAACAGCCTGAGGAACTCTCCTAGACTCTTGGGTCAGGACAAATTGCAGTTTATGTACTAGTCAGTTTATGATGACCTAGAGTAGGAATTTTATTTTATTGAATATATTTTATTTTTCCTTTTATATTCCCTGGTGATATTATTAATTAATTAATTTGGTTTTTCAAGGTAGAGTTTCTCTGTGTAGTCTCAGCTGTCCCAGGACTCACTTTGTAGAGCATATATATATATGTAAACGTCTCAAAATCACAGCAATCCATCTGTCTCTTCCTCTCTACTGCTAGGATTAAAGGTGTGGGCCACTACTGACAGGCTGTGATATTTAAATGTTAGGGCTGGAGAGATATCTCAGTGGTTACAGCACTTGCTATTCTTGCAGAGATCCCAGCACCCACATGGTTTAAAAACATGTGTAACTTCAGTTCCAGGGCATCTGGTGTCTTCTTCTGGCTAAAAAGAAATCTTTTTAAAACATTTAAAATTTAACCTTTATTATTTTTAGTTATGTGTCTGTGTCTGTGTGTAGGTATGCATATATGAGTGTCAGTACACACAGCAGCCAGAGGAATTGGATCTCCCTGGAGTCCTAGGTGCTTAGAGCCATTTGATGTAACTGCTGGGGACTGAACTCCCATCCTCTGCAAGAAGTCTGTATTTTTAACTGCTGAACTCTCTCTCTCTCTTACCCCCCCCCAACCCCCTCCCTTGTTTTTTAAAATTAAAAAATTTTTTATTACTATGTAATTTTGACTGCCCTGGAACTCATTGTGTAGGCCAGGCTGGCCTTGAACTCACAGAAATCTATTTGCTTTTTTGCCACCTGAGTACTGGGATTAAAGGTGTGTGGCACTGTGCCTAGCTCCAAAATGAGTAAACTTTTTTTTTTTGGGGGGGGGGTGTTTCAAACAATACAGGCTTAAGCACAAGGGTTAAGAGATTCTCAGAAAGAAAAAACATATCCATGATCATGGGTGTGGCCTCAAAGAAAGATGGAAAAGCAAGACACTCTTAATGTAGATACAGGTTCAAGAGACTCACAATTATTTCTCTTAGTGTTGGCTATAGAGACCATTTTGGTGGCTCTCAAGTTACACGTTAAAAAGCTGCTAAGAGCCCAGTTTCACCCCTGTTTTTCCTCTGATGAGTGACATAAGTGATGGCTCAGTGGGATGGGTTGGATGGAATCATAGTCTGATAAAGTAAAACCAGGAACGCCTGGGGTTGCATGGCCACTTAGCGGTGCCCCATTCCTATTAATTCAGTTTCTGCTGAGATTCTTAGACAGTTTCAGGTTTGCAGCTGGGAAAGGAGACGGTTTTAAGCAGGTAAACTGCTTTTCTGCTGGCCTGGGTTGCAGGGTGAGTGGCTTCTTTCCTTTCTCACATCAACAGTTACCCTGTGCTTCTGTCCTGCCTCAGAATGACTATAGTGTTTCTATGTCTGAGTGAGTTTTGTACTGTCTTGGTGGCATCTTTAGATTCATAAGCACTTTTTGTTTGCATAATTGGCTAATTTCTTTCTCTTTTTGAGGTAAGCTCTTACTAGGTAGCCTTGGCTGGAACTCACTATTTAGTCCAAAATGACCTCAACCTTAAAGCTCTGCCTGCCTTTGCCTGCCAAGTACTGGGTTAAAGGCATGTGCTACCATGTCTGGCTAGGATTGGAGGTTTTTGTTTTGTTTGTTTGTT
Source organism: Arvicanthis niloticus (assembly GCF_011762505.2). Lineage (NCBI taxonomy): Eukaryota > Metazoa > Chordata > Mammalia > Rodentia > Muridae > Arvicanthis > Arvicanthis niloticus. The sequence continues at coordinate 48,798,170 of NC_047670.1, forward strand.
TGTTGTTGTTTTGTTTCCAAGACAGGGTTTCTCTGTGTAGCTTTGGGTGTTCTGGAACTCAGTCTGTAGACCAGGCTGGCCTCAAAGTCAGAGATTCACCTGCCTCTGCCTCCCAAACACTGGATTAAGGGTGTGTGCACTGTTGCTACCCAGCTATGATTGGAGTTTCTTAATGCCACTTTGAGGCCATTTCCAGATCCGTTTGTGCATAGTATGGTACTATAACCTTCGTGTCATAAAGTACCTGGGAACAGAAGAGGACTCTTGCGGTTCTGGTAAATGCTAAGTACATGCTTTACCACAAACCCTAGCCTCATGGTAGGTTTCTTGTGGGTACTTACTTGGAAAGTACCTGCAACACGGGTCATGGGGACTTTTATTTATCTTTTTTGGTAGGATCTTGCTATGTAGCCTACACTGGCCTGACATACATTTATGATTCTCTGCCCACCTCTAGATTGTTACAATTACAGGAGCAAACCTATGGGGATTTAATAAAAAAGCACAGAACCAGGGAGCCTGGGAGATTATGTGGCTGGACTTTCTGGCACAGGGTGAGGGAGGCCTACAGAAGAGGAACTGGCTGTGGACTTTCCACGAAAGTCAGGAGCTCCCATCCTCAAATCCTTCCACTCCCTGGAGATCTGCTCTACCCTGAGCCTTACAGGGTCCCTGCCAACTGAATCCTGGCCTCCATTCCACAGAGTTTACACAAACAGGAATCAGAGACTGACGGATGCTAGGTCTGCCCATACACACACACAGTTGACACAGTAGATTTTGATTAAGAGTTTGGTTGTTTGCAGAGTGGTTCAGGATCCCTGTGAAGGTCTTCTCAGATGAGCTGGTGCAAGAGACAGAAAAACAGGTATAAAACCTTAATGTCAGTGACATTAACAAGTCCTTTGGGTTCTTAGACAAGGAATGAGGGCCACAGAGGTCAGGCAGCCTACAGGCTGGTTAGGCTACTTCTGAGTCCTGCTCTCCACCCCTACCCTGGCCAGCCTACCCAGGTTTTGCTCCCAAGACTTGTTTAGTTACTAATCCTTCACACTAGGCTCATGTTTTGACAAATATTTGACATTACTAGTAATCATTTCTTCAATATATATATATTTTCCTGGAAAAGTCCATTGGTCTTCCACCTTGCCCCATTCCCTGCTAAATTTAACCCAGGTTCTTGGGGCGGCCTGCGGTCAGCCGTGAAGCTATTCATCAGGAGTGGATCTTTATACTCCTTTCCAGACGGTTGTTCCAGGTGTCCACAGGGTCTACTTCGCGTCCTGGCACAGAAGAGCTTCCTGGTGGTGGCGGGAGGCCAGGTCTTTGTCTTTTACTTGTTGCAGGGGGGGCGGGGCGTGGACCTCTAGAGAAGAGCGTCTGGGGCTGGATGACGTGGCTGAGCACCTGGGGATGCCGCCCATTCCTTCCTGTATTCCGGGGGACAGGAGGAGGGGCCAAACTCACAGAGGGGCTTAGGAAATGACTGCGCTTGTGTGGACACAGAATCAGTCCTGTCCCCGAAGAGGCCCCACCCATGCAGGTCCGGCCAGACACGCCTCCATAGAAGTCCTGCCCCTGCCAAATCACAGACCAGGCTCGTTCAAGCTATACAGGCCCCGCCCACTCCAGAACCCCCATAGACCACGCCCCTCCTATTTGTCTGCAGGCCTCCACTCTCCAGGCCCCGCCCACTCCGTGGACGCGGCTGGCTGGCCACCAGCGGGAGGCTCGGAGGCTTGGCCTGAGGTGCTTAGTTGGGGTCTGGGTTGCAGGCGCCGGCGCCCTCTGAATCGAGTCATCGCGGGAAATCAGAGGGCTTGGAGCGCAGTGTGCCTGGCCGGTAGGTGGCGGGAAGGTCATGGCGGAACCCGCGGCACGACACCTGTCGCTGCCCTCAGGGCTGCTGGAGTTGTGCGCGCTGCTGGGCGCCTCTCAAGACAGCCTCCGCGGCTTGGAGCAGGTAAGGGGCAAGAGGGGAAACTGAGTTGGGGTGGGGGACAGAGAGGTGCCGGCCAGGTTTGAGTGGGGCTGGCTTCAGAAGCTACGCACCCCTGAGGTGCCAAAGCCTCAGGGTCAGGTCCCAGCTGTGAGGGATGAGCACAGCTAATAGGGAGACTGGCGGCTGGCCTTCCTTCCCTCCGGGACCAGCTGGACTTAGACCTGGTGCTTGTGGTGGTGCAGACGAGCTTCTGTGCGTTGAAGCGTTTCTCTGCACCCAGGATGCCGCCATCTAGGGTGAGGTGCTGGCCCAGCGGGGACCTGCAGAGTTCACGGTCAACTAGACAAGATCCTCTCCGAGGAGCGACTAAATGGTTCCCTTCACTGTACAGAGCTTCACTGCCTATTAAGTAATGGGTTCTGTACTCCGCACCAAACAGTGAGGTTTCAGGTTTTAGAATCAACCACCAGCTTTGAATATTCCACTTTTAGTCGGGCTTGTTGCATAGCCATTTTCTTCACTTGTTGTGCAGCCCCTCCTCCCTTCTCTCTGTCTGTGCCCAGCAGCCAAAGATAGGTTAAGCTCCCTGTCTCTGGAAATAGAGGGGCTTCTGAACATCTCATTCTCCTGATCTCTGTGCTGTATTTTCTCTTTTCTAAACTTCTGGAGCCCAGGTTGTTTTCTCCCAATCCATTGGTGCCTCTCTCTCTCTCTTTTTTTTGAACCCAGCATGATTGTGAACTGTCATTTTCTCAGAGATTTCCCTAGTATCCCGTTGTAAAGTGTCTGGAGAGATCATCTGAGTGTTTACACATGACAACATGGAAAAGCATAAAGGCATGCATCTCCATTGATGTGCAGGGACTTTGATGTGCATTATCTAGGGACAAAATGGTTGTCACCAAGAAAAGTTAAACGTTAGTAAAAGTAACCAAATGAGTGTTAAAGCTTGGATAGTTTCTTTCCTAGGCCAATGTGACCAGTAAATAGCCTTAGTCCCTATGAAAATGACTTGGAGTGTCCGGCTCGTAGTTTTCACTCCTCAGTGTGTCTTCCATTGTCTTTGTGCCTCTAACTTACCAAATAGCACTGCTTTTTTTTTTTTTTTTTTCTTAGAATCGGAAATGACCTGGTTTCACTGTGGTCTGTCTGGGCATTCGTCCGTGTCTCTGTACCCTGGGTCTAGCAGTGTGCTTCTTGCCTGTTGAGTGTGGGGCATGCCTTTGAGAACTGGTTGAGTCAACTGGGGTATTCAGAGTGGTACTTTCCTGAATTAGGCAGGCAGTGTCACCTCCCAGATGAGAGGGGGAAGTTTCATGTTAGTTTACCTTATTGTGTGCTCTTGCTTCTGCTAGGAACTTCAAAGAGAGGGGAGAGAAAAACCAGTCCAGGATTAGGGGGAAAAAAAGGAGAGATAGAGGTGGACTAAACTTTAGAATAATTTTATTTTGTGTCAGTACCACTGTTACAGTTAACCAGACATAGTCTTTATTTAGTTTATTCTTTTGTAGCAATTCTCTTTTGAATGTCCAAGGTTTAAAAAAGATTTTTAATTTTACTTTGTTTTAAAAAAGACATTTTACTGAGTGTGGTGGCTTGTTTCTGTAATTCCAACCCGTGGGAGACTGAGGCAGGAGGATTGCTGTGAGTTTGAATGCAGCTTAGGTTATAGAGGGAGTTCTAGGTAGGTCAACCTGGGTTACAAAGTGAGACCCTGTCTTCAAAACCAAACCAAACAAAACAGACAGACAAACAAACAAACCTTTAGGGCATGGTGGCACAAACCTAAAATCCCCGTACTTATAAAGTAGAAGTGGGAAGGTAAGGAAGGAGCCCAGGACAGCCTTGGCTGCATAGTGATTTCAGAAGCCAGCCTGGGCTACATGAGACCCTGCTTCAAAAAACAGTTACCATTTATCTGTGGTCTGAATATTCCTATTTGGTGATACATAAAACCAGAAGGCTGGAAGTATGAGAAATGGATCCAGTTTAAGGTCAAGAGACGTAGAGCCCTGTTTATTTCTTAGAAGGCAACCTAACTGTTGTATTTCTTACAGAAATACAGGTGGGGGTGGGGCTGGGAGTGGGGAGGACTAGTCATTTGTTGGAAATCCTGACAGGTATTTCAGAGTTGACCAGTCCCCCTGTGATTCAGTGTGGTTAGTTTTGGTTTTCCCCACCCCTTGGCTGAGGGTGGGTCCCTTTTTTGGTTGCTGGCATGTGAAGGGATCCACTGTAAACTCATTCAGGAGTGGAGGACGTGCCTTCTGCACCACACCAGTGAAGTGGCCTTCTGTTTTGTGGGCAGCAGAAGCAGCAAAACTTCCTGGAACTATGACAGTGTTCTCCATTGGCACCGTTCAATACCGTGCTCACTAGTCAAACATGGCCACTGAACCCTGTGTGGCTCATGTGTTGAGGGACACTGGATTTTATTTATTTATTTATTTTATTTATTTATTTATTTTTTTGCTGGGTGGGAGTGGTACACACCTTTAATCTCAGCACTTGGGAGGCAGAGTCAGAAGGATCTCTGAGTTCGAGGCCAGCCAGGGATACACAGAGAAAGCTTGTCTTGAAAAATGAAAAAAAGTAAAGAAAAAACATTTAGTTTTTAATTTTATGTATATGTATTATATATGTATGTATATATGTATGTGTGTATATGTATGTATATGTGTGTATGTATATATGTATGTACGTACGTATGTATGTATGTACATATGTATGTATGTATGTATGTGGATCATGTGCATGCAGTGCCTATGAGAGGACAGAATATTGGACTGGGACTTATAGTTGGTTATGAGTTATCATATGGGTCATGGGATTTGAACCTGTGTCCTCTAGAAGAGCAACTAGTGTGCTTAACTGTAGGGCCATCTATCCAGCTCAGTTTTAATTCCTTTAGATTTCAGTGGCCTCCTGCTGTGACTGTGTTGGATAGCACAATTCTAAAACATTAAAGACATCTGTGAGGGGCTGGGAAGATGTCTCAGTGGTTAAGAGCACTGACTGCTCTTCCAGAGGTCTTGAGTTCAATTCCCAGCAACCACATGGTGGCTCACAACCATCTGTAATGGGATCCAATGCCCTCTTCTGGTGTGTCTGAAGACAGCGACAGTGCACTCACATCTATAAAATAAATAAATCTTTTAAAAAAATTATAAAAAATATCTGTGAGCTTTTTTTTTTTTTAATTTCTCTAGCGATAGCCAATCCTCCAGGGAGGAGCAATGCTGCTTTGTAATAAGACTTTGTGACCTGGTGAGTTAGGCTGCCGTGGAGTTTCACTTTTTAATTGGCTTTTTAAAAAATGATGGGCTTTGAGGGCTGGAGAGATGGCTCAGTGGTTAAGAACACTGACTGCTCTTCCAGAGGTCCTGTGTTCAATTCCAGCAACCACATGGTGGCTCACAACCATCTGTAATGGGATCTGATACCCTATTGTGGTGTGTCTGAAGACGGCTACAGTGTACTCATACACATAAAATAAATAAACAAATCTTAAGAAGAAAAAGGAAGAGGAGGAGGAAGAGGAGGAGGAGGAGGAGGAGAAAGAGGGAGAGGGGGAAAAGGAAGAAGAGGAGAAGGAGGAGGAGGAGGAGGAGGAGGAAGAGGAAGAGGAAGAGGAAGAGGAAGAAGAAGAAGAAGAAGAAGAAGAAGAAGAAGAAGAAGAAGAAGAAGAAGAAGAAGAAGAAGAAGAAGAAGAAGAAGAAGAAGAATGCCTTTACAAATCAGGCTGTAGGCAAGCCTGTAGGGCATTTTTTTTTTTTTTAAGTTAGTGACTGATGGAGGAGGGCCTAGCCCATTGTGGGTGAGGCCATTCTGGGCTGGTGGTTCTAGGTTCTATAAGAAAGCAGGCTGGATAATTCATGAGAGCAAACCAGTAAGCAGCATCCCTCCATGGCCTCTGTATCAGCTCCTGCCTCCAGGCTCCTGCCCTGTTTGATTTTTCTGTTCTGACTTCCTTTGATGATGAACTGGGATGTAGAAGTATAATCCAAATAAACCCCTTCCTCCCTTAGGTCCTGGTGTTTTATCACAATAGTACCCCTACATAAGATAACCACCATGCTTGAGTACATTATTAATTTTTTTCTGATTTTTTTATTTTTTAATGTGTATGGGTGTTTTGCCTGCATGTATGTCTGTGTGCCAGATATGTTCTGTGCTCTGAAGATGGCATCAGATCCTCTGGGACTGGAGTTACAGATGGTTGTTGGCTGTACCATGTGGGTGCAGGGAACCGAACACACGGCTTCTGGAGCAGCAGCCAATAAGCTTAGCTGCTGAGCCATCTCTCCAGGCCCTTGAATATACCATTTTACGTGGTCAAAGAGAGAATGACACAAGGCATTGGCTTTGGTGCGATGCCACAGTGTATGATCCAGACTGACTGAGGGCTCGGGATTGCCAGCTGCCAGAAATGCAAACCCAGAGACAGCATCACCTGAGAGTCATTTGTGCTGCAGGAGGGGGACAGAGAACTGTAGCCTAGTCTCTGACATTCCCACACTCAGAACAGAGATGATGGAGTAGCGCTGGTGGGGCAGAGACCCTGCAGCAGGTGATGATTCCGGAAGGGAAGGTCTAGGAGGAGACCCTGTAGGCACTGTGGTGGGCCAGGTCTACAACAGCTTACATCTTGCTCCTGTCTGGTAAATGAATGTGAGAATGTGAGAGCTGATGGTCTTTCTGGTGGTATTCAGACACTTGAGTGTGGTGCAGGGACAGAGAGGTGCCTCTCCCTTTCTCAAGGCACCTGGGGTGCTAGTTAGACCCTGTGGCTCTCTTAGAAGAGTCTAGATGCAGATGCTGGTGGCAGCCTTATACCAGGTGCAGGGAGGTGTCTTCACTATTTAGGCAGAACCACGAAAAGTTTGCTTCTGGTTCTCTGAACTGAACATTCTGAGACACAGGCTATGTGGTGCTTGCAGTTGTGACGTCATGATGGCAGTGAGCCTTGCTCAGGCCCAGTGACAAGGTGGTGTTTGCCCATGGCGAGGGGAGGATGTACTGTCCACAGGGCTGGAGTTCTACGTCCAACACCCCAACCTGTTTCATCCTCACTAAAGACATTGTAGGTGAGGGTTTCTGCTTCCCGAGTCCCTCCTCTGCTTTTCTGTGTGTGTTTCTGCAGTGCATTATCTCTCTACGGCTAAGAAGAGCCTTTCTTGAGCAGCTGAAAGCAAAGAAAACCTGGATGTGGAAGTTAGGGATTTTTGGAAACCAACAGTGTATGTAGCCTTGAACTTGAAAGGGATCCCTGATCCTAAGTGGGTATGCAGGGAGGCAGCTGAAATATCTGAGCTGGAACAAGAACCTGGGACTGTCTGCGTTTGCTGCTGATTTAACTTCCCAGGAAGGTAGCTCCAGGAGCCTGGAGTCTGAGCCCAAGGACTCCAGTCTGGGGAGAGGGCCCTTCAGTGGGCCAGACTGGAGGAGGAGAAGACTGGAATCAAGAGGGACCCAGAACAGTCTCCCATATTACCTGGGGCAAACTTGGTTGATCTTGTGACTGATGATTCCTGGTGTAGGGGCGCTTCCCTCTGTCCCCATGGCTCTAAGGGGAGCAGGTGGAGGGTGGAGCGTGTCTTCAGTTAGTGTCCATCCTGTCCGGCAGACCCGTGGGCTCAGCAGCAGACTCTGCTTCTGTGATTGGAACCATGTTGGGTTGTGGGCCTGAGACCGCTCCGCCATTGTACACGACTGCTTGGGGAGTTGCCAGTCTTACCAGGCTGATCCCTCATGGTTTAGGGCCCTGCAGAGCCATGGGCAGTCTGTTTTTTCGTCTCCATTCCCACAGGTTTGTTTTCCCCTGAAAGGTGAAGCGATCAGTAGAACTTCAATGAACCAGCACACGTGACTGCAGAGGGTTTGATCCCTTTGCTGACAGACGTTCAGGGAACAGGGTTCTTGTATTGGGGGGGGTCGTCACTCTTTCCTCTGGTTTTTTTTATTTTTTTCAATTTTTAATATGTGTTTTGTGTGTGTGTGTCATGTGTGGACATTTTAGTGCCATGCTATGTGTGTGGAACTCAGAGGACTAGTGGGAACTGGCTGTCTCCTTTCACCTACGGGTTCTGGTGCTGGGACTCAGGTCCTCAGGCTTGGAGCAAATGCCTTTACGAGCTGAGCCATCCTCCTATCCCACTTTCTAATGAGACTCTTAGCTCAGCTGACCTAAAGCCACTATGTTACCGAGAATGACGCTGAACTCTGACCCTCCCTCTATTACCTCCGTGAGATCTATGCCGCCATGCCCAGATGATCCCCTGGCTTTTACTAACTATTGACTTGTGGTTCTTCCTTTTTTTGCTGGTCATGATTCCATCTCTTTTGAGACAGTGCCGTCCTCCCTCTCTGCAGCCCTCCCTCTCCCCGTTCCCAGGGCACCAGTGATTGCCCATTACCTGACATACCATACCAGCTTCCCTTTAGTTTGCAGTACTAGGATGGAACAGGAGGCCTTAAGCGAGCCTTCTACCACCCAGCTACACCACAGCATTCCAATTTGGGTTTAAAAGAATCTGGACTATCTGTCCAGCTTTTATTGCTTCCAGGGAACCATGTGTCCAGTGGAGATAGAGATGTCCCTGCACTCTGACTATCAAGGCCTTGTTCATTCCTCTGCTTATCTGTCCAGACTGGCACAGACTGGGTATAATGTGAGCGACATCCCGGGGTGCCTGAATAATATGACACCAGCGCAGGTGTTTGTGCAATATGGCGAAGTTGAGAACATCTCGGTGTCTGCCCTTCCCCCACTCTTGTTTTGAACACACAAGAGCACTCCTAGGGCTTCCCCTGACTGAGCCCTGGACCCACGTGCTCACCTGTTTGCTGCACTCAATCGGGAGAGGAAAATGCAGGTGGAGTGGCTTACTTCCAGCAGCTTGGGCAGAGCTGGCATTTGAAGTCATATCTGTACATCAGAACCCAGATCTAAACTGCGGTGTGTCGTTCCGACTGAACATGTTGCTTCTGAATTTCCAGCCTCTGGGACACATGTAGGGTCTGGAAAGTTCTGGGAAGAATCATCTACTGACCTGAGTCTTAAAGGACAGGGTTCCTCTGCTGAAGCCTGTATGCACGGAGAGGAAGCAGAGATGTGCTCAGGAAGCCCACCTAGAAAGGGTGTCGTGAATGAGGGTGGACACATACAGTAACTTTTCTCTTTGTTTTTGCATTTAGCTATGTTCACATGTCTCTCTCTCTCTCTCTCTCTCTCTCTCTCTCTCTCTCTCTGTGTGTGTGTGTGCGCATATGGAGGTCAGAGGTTGATGTTGATGCTAGGTATCTTCCCTGATCACTTTCCACTTTAGTTACTGAGGCAGGGTTTCCCACTGAACCTGTCACTCACCAAGTCTCTTTATGTGGCTAGCCAGTTTGTCCTAGGGACCCTCTGTCTATGAGTCCTCTTGAGTGCTGGGATTACAGCTGGGACGATCTTTTATGTGGGTGCTGGGGATCTGAACTCCTGTTCTCCTGTTTGCATCTCAAGCATGTCACCCTCCGAGCCGTCTCCCCAGCTACGCGCACTGTGACATCTTATTTTTCTTTTCTTAGATCGCCCAAAAACGAGGAGTGAAGAGCGCCTCTTCCCTTGTCCCCGAAGTTCTGTCCGTTTTTGTACCTCCTTTCACCACTAAAGAGGATGGCCAGCTTCCGGGGGCCAACTGTTCTCTCAGCAAAGGCAGGAGACGTTCCTTCCGGAAGAAGAGAGAGAAATCCAGGATGGAGCCCTGGAAGAGCCACCCTGGAGACTCAAAGGGGCCCGATTTCGAGGATGTCACCATCCCAGGAGGTGTGGACCTCCTTGCCCTGCCCCAGCTGTGCTTCCCAGGTACACTGTCTGTGGTGGCAGCCGGGGGTGGCTTTGTGATGGCTCCCCACTGAGTATTTTGCTCCAGAGGTGTCCACACTGGGGCCTTTGTCTAGTGTTGGTTAATGGAATTGAATTTCTCTCTCTCTCTCTCTCTCTCTCTCTCTCTCTCCCTCTCATCACTGTTTTTTTTCTTAATCATTCCATTTGTTTACATCTCAAATGATATCCCACTTCCTGGTTACCCCTCCACAAGCCCTACCCCCCATCCCACAACCTTTCTCTCCTCCCTTCCCTCTGCCTCTATAAGGGTACTTCCCCCACCCCTTCCTGGCCCTTGTCACTGTTTTTTTGAGGCAGGATCTTGTTCTGCAGTCCAAACTGGCTGAAACACTGCTTTAGCCTCCCTATTCTGGGACCACAGACACACTCAGAGCACCTGAAAGTCTATCTTTCTGTTCGGGGAAGTTAAAACTAGAGAGGCCCAGAGGGTTCCTGCACCTCCTTCTCTGTCCCCTGCTTCCTGTTTATTAAAACAAGAGGAACAGGTTGTCGCTCATCTCTGAGCTCAGCAATGCCAGATAAGAGTGCGTGTGCGGGCTTCATTCTCTGCTGGTCTTTAGAAACATTAGATGGCTGGTGTGGTACACTCAGCTCAAGAGCTGGGTCAGGTTCTGTCTCTGGCTCCTCCTCAAGCCTGCTGCCCTTTCCTGTCTGCAGGAGTTATAACAGAGGAACAGGTACCGTTAGTCTGCTGTGCCCAGAAGCATGGCGTGTGTGCTGCTGCACCACAAGTGTCTACAGGAGAAACTGTAGAGCAGCTATAGGTTGGGGAAGTTTGAGAACAGGGAGCTGGCTAGAACAGGCCTAAGAGCATCAAAGCTCCAGGTAGCTAGTAGGGAAAGTGTGCTCTCCATATCGGCTCATGGGTTACATAGGTCTTTGATAGATACAGCAGTCACCCGAACTGGTTTCTTTCACCTGAACTGGTTTCTTTCTTATCTCCCTACAGGGGGTGTGTGTGTGGCTTCAGAACCCAAAGAGGATTACATCCATTTCCTGGTTCTCACAGATGTCTGTGGGAATAGAACCTATGGTGTGGTTGCTCAGTACTATCGGCCCCTGCATGTAAGTGGATCTGTTGCTGTCCTCCGAGTTTGGAGTGGGTCTTTCCTCTTGTTGTTTATTGTGGTATGATAATACACCTGTCACTTTTTCAGCCATTGTATTCTGTGTGACTCTGAGGCATTGTATTTCCGGTGCACGAAACTTCCAGAACATTTTCCTCTCCAGCTCAAACTGACCCAGCTCTCGCTGCCACCCCCATCCCCCATCCCCCGTCCCCCAGTAGTCACTCAGCTGTTTTCTGTCTCTGGATGTGTCTGTCCTCTGCTCACTCCAGGTTGTGGATCTGCCTGGTACTGGTCCTTTTAGAATGTCACCAAAAGATGTGTCGTGTGTGCCTTTGTGCTCTAGTAGTGTGTCCCTATTCATCCCAAGGCTAGAGGTCTCCAGGGTGACTACCTGGTCCTCGCTCCCGAAAACCCAGTGCCGCATAGTGTGACCCTTTGCAGGGCCCATCTACATGGATTGGAAGGCCAGAGATGACGGAGACCCTTCCTTATATGCTATTTGTATGAGATGCCAACTGTTCTCAGGCTGGGCCTGTACTGTCAGCATAGGAGGTGACATGTCTTTGTTGCGCTTTGTCCAGGATGAATATTGTTTCTACAATGGCAAGAGCCACTGGGAGCCCAGCGTGCGCACAGCTAGGCGCTTTGTGCCCTTTGCAGTATGTGTGGTGTCCCGGTTCCCATACTATAATTCCCTCAAGGACTGCCTCTCCTGGTAAGTTGGGGCCAGTGTTTTTATTAAGAGCTAGGTCAAGTGGGCCATGGTCAGGTGGGCCCAGGAGCACTGTGGGAAGCCCAAGTTTCTGTCAGTACAACACGGAATCAGGATGGCAGGAGGAAGGAAGCACTAAGGGTTTCAGTTTTATTATTATCTCTTAAAAAGAACGTAGCTGGGGTCAGGTGGTGGCCGCAGCACATGCCTTTAATCACAGCACTTGGGAGGCTGAGGCAGGAGGATTGCCTTGAGTTTGAGACTAACCTGTCCTATGTAGTGAGTTCTAGGCCAGTCTGGACTATAGAGTGGGACCCTGTCTCAAAACCAATAACAATAAGATAAATAAATAAATAAAATAAACATAAAAAAGGGCATATTTGAAGAAAACTTTGGACTTCATGACCCGAGAGAGTGAACTGTTTGCTGGATGATTTGGTGACATTCACAAATCCATCAAATCTGGCATTGACAGCCTCTTCTTCTGCTGAATGGGAATTCTGAGGACACATGGTATTTCTGAAAGACCTGGTAGGCATTTGCTGGGACTCAATGGATGCCTATAATCAGAGGCTGTGATTGAGACGTGGAATGAGGTTCTTCCCTGGGCATTAGCCAGGTTTAGAGTCCTGGACTTTGGCATTTCAGAAACTGTGGTTCAAGAGTTAGGGTGTAGTTCTGCTGGTAGATTGTTTGCCTAGCTTGCACAAAGCCCTGGATTGCATCTTCATAAACCTGTTCTGTAGAGCATGCCTGCCATCAGGCAGGAAAATCAAATGTAATTCTTAGCTACACAGGGAGTTTGAGACTAGCCTGGACTACATTTAAGAAAGTCGTGGTCCTGGAATTGGCACTTCTGGTTTGACTAAAGACAGGAGGTGGTAGGCGGCAGGACAGAAGAGCAAACCTCAGAGTTACTGAGTTGCTAAAAGGCGCTTGGCGTCTTTTAAGACACACTCAATCTTTATACTTAGGTCACACAGTGAGACAAGTACCTGCTGGCTGAGCAGAAGTCTCAGTGTGAGTTCCCAACATTCATGTTTGAATTCCAACACTTTAGTGGTTCACTTTTCAAACAGAGCTGCCTCTTAGACATAGTTCATTCTCATGTCTGTGGCAGACAATGTCTTTGTAGAACAGAAAGCTTGGTTGGTGTTAGGGAGTGAGACGAGGAAATGTGTGTTTATGGAAAGGTCTGCCAACTCAGGGAGTGATGGAGGGGTCTTAGGACTGGTCCCCTTCACCTCCTCACTGATGGTCTTTGTTTCTTGGAAGTAGACAGCTCTGCCTTTTATCTCCCAGGCCCTCCTCTCTAGAGCAGGTGACGGGTTTTCACCCTTTGCTGTTAGAAGCTCATGGCTGAGGACTGGTGGTCCTTTGGAAGGCGGCAGGAAGGTGTGCATTCTCATTCTTCCTGGACCGGTTCTCTGAGCCAGTTAAGCAGTTGACTGATCACACAGTGGCAATGCCTCCTGCGGCGTGCCAGGGCAAACATGTGACATCAAAATGTCCACTGTTATGTGTTCTGCGTTCCCTCCTTCTGCGGTCACTGCTGCACTCTCAGAAGTGGAGACAGCCAGAGAGGAGCAAATGGCAGAAATGCAGGATGCAGTGTATACGGCCTGTGGGCTGTGGTGGCCCACACCTGCCATCCCAGCCCTCCCCGGGGGAAGGTCAGGAGCTCAAGTCATCCTTAACTAACGGGCAAGTATGAGGCCAGCATGGGCTATAGGTGACTCTGCCTCAACCAACCAACCAAACTGGCATGTCCAAACAGGCTGTGGATATACATCAGAAACAATGCATTTGTGTTGGAGACAGTAGATTATAGGCAGTTTTATTTAAAAAAAAAAAAAAGTTACCTTGATGCTATTATGTTTTTACAATACATACAAATACGGAATACTGGCTTCTTGTTTTTAAAGATTTATTTATTTTATGTATGTGAGTATACTGTCTTCACACCAGAGGAGGGCATTGGACTTCATTACAGATGGTTGTGAGCCCCCATGTGGTTGCTGGGAATTGAACTAAGGACTTCTGGGAGAGCAGTCAGTGCTCTTAACTGCTGAACCAACCTCTAGCCTCAAATACTGGCTTTTTCTATGTCCTAATATAAGTCCTGTGAAGAGTTATATTTGGTATTTATGTAAAATGGGAAGTGCTTGACTGTGGTTGTGATGAGGGGGGCTGTCTTTTCTGGGGACCGCCTGACAAGCTGGGGCCCCATGAGTACTCTCTCAGCCCATGAGCAGCACATCTCCACTCAGCTGTGACCTCCAGGCTCTTTATAGTTCTGTAGGCAGGGTCACTTTCTCTCCTGGTTAGAGCTCCCTCCTTAGGGTCAAATTGTCACTGGCCCACTCCCTGGGGTACCAACTGCACTTTCACATACAGTAATGAAGATCAAGTTTATTGAGGTGTAATGGAGTTTCTGTGTAGGTTCACCACTTGTATCCCCAGTGACTACTTCCCAGATCTTCTGCCCTTCAGTTAGCTCCCCTGGGACAGGCCCCTGCTCCAAGGCTGCTACTTGCTTATTTAATTATTTCTCGATTGACTCAGTGGTTTTGGTTTTGTTTGTTTGTTGACATGACCTCTCCGTGTAGCTTAGGCTGGGTCCTCCTACCTCAGCCTGAGTGCTGGGGTCATACCTGACCACCCTGGACATTTTCAAGTTTTACTGTAGAAGTACGGATGTACTTTGGAACCTTCCTCAGACACTTCAGAAGGTCACATTTCTCACTGAAGTGTAGCATGCGTTCTGTTATACACACACATTCTAGCCACTTCCCCCCACCCCCCCAAAAAACCCTGCATGATTAGCAGCCAGAAAAACAAACGGTGACAGTCGGAGTGTGGTTGTACTTTGTGACAATATTGTTTGTTTGTCTTTTGAATGTCAGTTTATTGACTCACCTGAAGATCTGTAAAGATTTTGATGTTGACAATCACATAAAGGATTTTGCTGCACGACTGTCGTTAATACCTAGTCCACCACCTGGGCCGCTCCACTTGGTAAGTGAGATCTGGAACTGGGCTGGGCTTTTCTGCAGTATGTTGAAGGCGGTAGAATCTAAATGTTTTAAACTGTTTCAAGTTCCAGCCACGTTTAACCTGCTCTCCAGATGCTGGTGCCCTGGAGCCCTCACTGAATGGCTTCACATACTCACCTCTGCAGGGAAAAGTCAGATATTTGGACTTGGGTTTTGCTGAGTGGCATGACCTGGCAGAGCTAGCCACGTGTGATGGGTCTGTTTAGTATTAACTCGTGAGATCTCATTTCTTGCTCTTCAAAAACTACATAGCCCAATGTTCAGTCTCAGGAAGTCCTTTTAGTTTACCTGGATTTGAAGCTTTCACTTCATTTACGTGTGTTGGATGTTGGGTACCAGGCTTACCTTACTTCGGTGTTTAACAGCAGACAGGTATTTCCCCACCTGGGTTCCAGCCAAGAAATGTTACTAGCTCTTTCAGGTTCCCAGAGGGACGGCTCTGGGGACTGTCCCATCCTGCTGGGACCTGGGAAGGCGCCATGATGTTCCTGGCAGTAAGAATGTGTGGCAGTGGCTTTTCTCATCTTGGAGGGTCAGGAGGCAGAGGCTAGACCGGAACTAAGTCTGGGCTTTAGTGACCACAACTAGTTCTCTTCCATCATCCAGCCCTTAATTCTTTTTTGTTTTTTTTCAGACAGGGTTTCTCTGTGTTGCCCTGGCTGTCCAGGAACTTACTCTGTAGACCAGGCTAGCCCCAAATGCAGATCCACCTGCCTCTGCCTCGAGACTGCTGGGATTAAAGGCGCATGCTACTATGCCTGGCTTAGTCCTTATTTGCCCAAGCCGAACCACCATCTGGGGATGAGGTATACAAACAGAAGAGTCTGTGAGGCATATACCACATTCAGACTGTAATAGAAGTCAAGTCGGAGATGGGGCAACCTTCACCTACCTCTTCATACTCCCCCCTTTTGAGTGGTGGGTGGGACTGTGGAGCTGTGTCATGGGTATTGCTCATCACTTCCTGTCTGCTCCAGACACACAGACTATATGATTCCTCTTTTTTTGTTTGTTTTTGATTTTTTTGTTTGTTTGAGACAGGGTCTCATTATGTATGGCCCTGGCTGTCTGAAACTCAGACCAAACTAGTATTGAACTCAGAGATCTATAGCTCTTCCTCCCAGGGGCTAGGATTAAAGGTGTGTGCCACCAAGCCTGGCTGGACATGTATTTTGTTTTGTTTTGCTGAGACAGGGTTTTTCTATGTGACAGAACTGCCTCCATGTGAGTTTTTAATTTGACTCAAACCCTGAGAGGTGGCGAGCCCTGTCTGTGTACCAACCACCCCCCTCTAACCCATTAGGGACAAGGAATGTAGCCATGATGCAGGGATAGGCTGGGGATCCTTCATCTGAACTACTTGACACCACAAACCTTTAGAATATATGTATTTACAAGTCTGGATCCCAGCACTATGGAGGCAGAGGCAGGTGCATCCCTGAGTTCGAGGCCAGCCTGGTCTATATAAATCAAGTTCCAAGAACAGCTAGGGCTACACAGAGAAACCCTGCCTTAAAAAATGTAAAAAAAAAGAAAGAAAGAAAAAAAATACATTTACATAAAGAACTATATTAGGGAAGGAGCTCAAGTCTAAACACGAAATATGCTCCTGTCTCATGCATATCTTACCCAGCATTTTCATTAACATTGAAAGATTGATTTTATGTGTACGGGTGTTTTGTCTGTATATGTGCGTGCGCACCACAGGTGTGCCCAGAGACCGTGGAGACAGAAGAGGGAATTGGATCCTCTGGAACTAGAGTTACTGATGGTTGTGACTTGCCATGTGGGTCCTCTGATGAGCAGCCAGTGTCAGCTGCTGGGCTGTCCCCCCAGCTCCCATTCAGGTTAAGAACAGCTGCTTTAGATTCCCACCCATCCCATGACGTTCTTGCGTGGAGTGTTCCACCTGTGGCTTCGAGGTGCTGCTCGGAAAGTTTGAGACTTTGAAGCATGAGGATGCTTGGTTGTATAACTGGTGTTTTCTTGCTAACAGTGTGTGCGGGAGAGCTCTGAACTCCAGACCCGTGCATACGCACCAGGACTGGTTGACGCAGTGAGCAGAGAGAACAGTCTGGGTGTAGAGCTAGTCAGGGAGGAGAGTGTGGTGTGAGTGCCAGTGACAACTGTGTCTGCCGTCTCCACTCCTCTCCCTAGCGGCCAGTTTCCTGGGGGTGGTGCTGGCCCCAGGACACCCCTCTACCCCTACCCGTGCTCAGTTGTCACTCATGTCTGACTGTTCACCTTTCAGGTTTATTTTCCATTGACCACGTTGCTGTCCCCACCCACTGTGACTCCTAACCCCGTGTGAGAAGGGCTAGTGTCCTGCCCTTCTCACATGGGGTTAGGAGTCACAGCCTGCTTGCTAGCCTGCCACTTCTCCCTTCACATGCCCCCTGCTCAGTGACTACAGATAGCAGGAAAGCTTCTAAGTCCCATTTTATTTTTCCATATGAACTCCCAGTGGGCTCCCACTGTAGAGCTTTAAAATGTTTTGAATTTAATTTCATGTGTATGAAATATATTTGTCTGAATATATTCATGTATCCCATGTGTATGCCTGGTGTCCACAGAAGCCGGAAGTAGACACAGGGTCTCCTGGAACTAAAGTTGTAGATGGTTGTAAGCTTCCGTGTAGATGCTGGGAATCAAACCTGGATCCTTTGAAAGAGCAACAAGTGCTCTTAACCACTGAGCCACCTCTCCAGAGCTCTTTAACTCTGCCATGCATCCTTGCTTAGGCTCACTGTCTGCTGTCTATGGATCTCAGCCCCTGCCCACTGGTCTCCAGCTTCACACATGCGCATCAATCCCATGGGTGCGGCCACAGTGCTTTTCCTGTGTGTCCTGTGGCCAGCTCCTCTGCACCTCTCCACAGGGGCTGTGATTTATTTAGCTCTTCTATGCATGTTCTCCCGTCTCTCTTCTGTTGTGTAGCTGTTCTGCTGGGTGCATACACTGCCTTACAGTGCTTGGCAAACATTCTGCCATTGAGCTATACCCCTCCAGCCCTCTTTTGACCTTGAGACAGGGACTTCCTAAGTTGCCCAATCTAGCCATGAACTCACTACGTAGCCCAGGCTGGCCTTGAACTATTACCCCACTGCCTCAGTTTTCCAAATAGCTGGGACTATAGGCCTGAGCCACAAGGCTCAGCTACTATGTTTTATTCCTTTGCTCTGTGGTGCTGAGTACTCAGATACAGGGCCATGCTAGGCCAGTGTTCAACCATGAGCCCCACCCGGCCCACCTGCCTCATTTGAAATGGATCCTGATCCTGGAGACCCCCTGGCCTTAGCAATCACAGAGCCCCTGTGTGTTGTTAGGATGCATGTGGTGGCACTGTCAGTACCAAGAGGCTATTGTTTTCTTGTTTTCCGCTTTTTCATAGGAAAATACACTTGACACAGGGACTTGCGTGACTGTTGGGAAGTCTGAGGAGTGTGTGTCCCCAACTCCTTTGACTTTGCATCAACAGTGCTGCTCCCCATCCAATCTGATGCCCCTCTTGGTCCTGATGTCCGCTTTGCCTGCACCCAGATCCTTCTATTCTCTCTGGGTAGGGGAAAGGATATACACCACCATGTCTTGCTGCAGGCACTAAAACTTCTTGATTTCTTCCATGACTACTTTAGGTCTCTTAACACATTTAGGCATGCTGTGAATGTGGAGTTGAAGTTGAAGTGTTATTTCAAAATAGTGAGAGTAATAGGTCTTTCTTAAAGTGTTCTGAGTTACAAGTTTGAAAAGAACTGTGTATTCAGTGAGAAATACTTAGAATATGTGCTTTCAGTAACTAATACAAACACAGAATACCCAAGATTTTTTTTTTCAACATGCTTAATTTAGAATTTGTGCAGTTGGGACAAATGTCTGGATTAAGACTGAGCTTGGTTCACCAGTGACCAGCATGCTGACTAGTTAATAGGCAAGGATTTTAGATGTGGGAAGATATGGAGTTCAAGGTCATCCTTTGCTAGATTGTGAGCTCAGAGCTAGCCTGGGCTACAAAAGACCCTACCTAAAAGACAAGATAGAACGCCATTTAGGGGCTGGGATATGAGTTCATACAGAGCACTTGCCTGGTCTATGCTGGGCTTGGGTTCAGGTCCCAGCATAAGTCATTGGGACCTGCCTTTCAGCATGACTGTCCTCTAGCTTGTCCTGTCCTAGGCTGCCCTCCCTTGGTGCTTTTCTTTCTATGCGGTGAGTATATGTGTTCGAGTGTGCTTCGTATGCATGTATGCATGTGTGAGCTCTGCCTGGGAAGGTCAGAGGGCAGCCTCAGGCATCATTTCTCCGGAGCTCACCAACTTTTTTTAATTTACATTTTTTTAGTTTTATATTTTTTTAACGTGTAGAGTACTTTGCCCACATGTATTTAGGTGCACTGTGTGTGTGCACGGTGCCCACGGAGGTAAGAAGCGGGCATTGGGTCTCCTGGAACTGGAGTCACAGATGGTTCTGAGCCACCCAGTGACCCAAACCCAGGGCCTCTGTAAAGGCAACAAGTGCTCTTAGCCACTGGACTATCCAGCCACTGGTTTTCTTTTTCCTCTTCTTCTTCTTCCTCCTGTTTTTCCTTCTCCTCCTCCTTTTTTAGATAGGGTTTCACTCTGTACCATAGGCTGCCCTGAAACTCACAGAGGTCTGCCAGCCTCTTCCTCCTGAGGGCTGGGATCATGTGCCACCATGCTCAGCCTTCCACTGGGGTTATAATACCATCACAGCTGGGTTTTTGTATGGGTGCTAAGGTTCTAACAGTGCTTCATGTTTGGACGCGGCGTGGGCTCTACCAACTGAGCCATTCCCTAACCCTCACGACATGTCTAATGCCGACGTTTTCTGTGCCCAGATGGTGAATGTGGGGTATGTTGACCCCTGTTTTGGACAGCTCTCTGAGTTAACAGTAACTCTTGGTCCTCACAGATATTTAACGTGAAGCCGCTGCAGGTCGTGTTTCCCTCTCGAGTGGACCCTGAGAGCCCCATCATCGACTTGGACCTCCACCTGCCTCTGCTGTGCTTCCGGCCTGAGAAAGTGTTGCAGGTGTGTGCGTGCGCCAGGAGCAGTGGTTGTTAGACAGGATCGAACTGCGTTTTATAGTGGGGGTGGAACACTTGCCTCATCCTCTTGGTGTGAACCCCAGGACTGCCAAAAAAAGGAAGGGTTGAACCAGGAACCCAGGAATCTGTGTATGCAAAGTTTTTGTGCCGTGTGCTTAGACCGGACACTTAATGCAGCACGCGTGTCTATAAGCAGCCCTGACTTTGGTTTTGTAAATAGAATGCAGGATGAGGCTAAAAGCAGCTTCTGGTTTGGGGGAGGGGCTTTCCATGCCTGGCCCAAAGCAACTGGAAGCAAACAGTGCTCTTGCCCCTATAGATCCTGACCTGTATCTTGACGGAACAGCGCATCGTG
This sequence comes from Arvicanthis niloticus, assembly GCF_011762505.2. NCBI lineage: Eukaryota > Metazoa > Chordata > Mammalia > Rodentia > Muridae > Arvicanthis > Arvicanthis niloticus. The sequence goes on from NC_047670.1 coordinate 48,818,262, forward strand.
TTCTTCTCCTCAGACTGGGCCCTGCTGACGCTCATGGCCGAGTGCTTCGTGGCCTACCTCCACCCCCTGCAGTGGCAGCACACCTTTGTGCCCATCCTGTCGGGTCAGATGCTGGACTTCGTCATGGCTCCCACGTCTTTCCTCATGGGTTGTCATCTCGACCACTTTGAAGAAGTCAGAAAGGTTAGGGAGGGAACTTTGGTGGGAAGGAACAAACCCACGTGACTTAATTGTGCAGTGGGTGGGAAGCTGCATTTGAAAGTGCTCCATATCCCCATGTAGTAAAAAACAAAGAAGAAAGTGCTTGCGGTTCGGGAGTGCACCACTGTTCTGTCTCTCTGTAGGCTCTCGTGCTCTGGACACCACACCACATACATGTGTATACATGCATAGACAACATGGAGTCTTCTGCCCCTGTGCCATTATGAGTGTGCACACACTGTGCAGTCTTATTGACTTGTTCCTTTCTCTCTGTCTTGGGATGTGTTTGAAATCGGAACCCTGCAATTCAAGGGCCAGAGTCTTGTGTTACCTCCCAGCCCACATAGGTTCAGAGCAGTGCCTGGGGCTTGCAGTAGACTTTGAGTGGGGGACAGACTTTCAGGCAATGAAGGGGTGTCACCTCTAGCCTCTGCTGCTAATTAGCTCTGTAACCTGGATAAGTCAGTCCTTCTCAAAGGCTTTTCCCTCATCTGTGAAGGGAGGCAGCATTGTGTCCTTAGGGGCAGGGCTCCAACTTTGTCACACAGCTGGCTTGTGGATGGCCACTCTCCTGTCACCCAGCATGTTTTCTGCTTTGCTGTGTTTGCTTTTAAAGATTGGTTTATTTTACTTATGAGTGCTCTATCTGCATGTATGCCTGCAAGCCAGAGGAGGGCATCAGATCCCATTACAGATGGTTGTGAGCCATCATGTGGGTTCTGGGAATTGAACTCAGGACCTCTGAAAGAGCTGCCAGAGCTGTCAACCACTGAGCCACCTCTCTGGCCCTGCTTTGCTGTTTTAAATGTCTCCACTGTGCTTGGGTAACAATGGGCATGGTGTTCACCCTGTGCTGCTCTCAGTTACTGAAATAGCGAACTTCTTCCTCTCCTAGCCATCAAAGGACAGCAAATGTGTCAACCTTGTTGCTACAGTGAAGATCAAAGGAGACATGGAGTAGCACTAGGCATACTGTAGGTGTTGAATGGAGGGTCACTGTGCTGCTCATTGGAGATAGTGTTTGTTTGTGACAGAGTGTCACACTGTTGCCACCCAGGGCACTCAAGTCTTTTCATTCTCCTGCCTCGGCCTCCCCACTGCTGGCTCTGGGATGTGTTTAAATTGTGATCTATCATGGATCCGGGATAGATGGGTCCAACCATCAGCTTGAAGATGGTTGACAGATGATGGGGCTATTCCCTTTTAGCTGTAATGGCAGTGCTGCTGAGGACCCTCTGAGGCACTGCCACCCTCTCCCAACGCAGCTGCTGGACTTGAGGACACAGCACGCAGTCCCATCTCATGCTGATGCTGGTTACTATTTCTGATTCTGGTGCTCCTATGGGTGGGAGCCTGGCAGCTCAGGGCTGTCCAGTGTCATTTATTTCCAGTTACATCTGGTATCTTTTTATGTGCACACTGACAGTTCCATAGGACAGGGAGAATGGCATTGAATTGACTTCATTTTCTTTTTTAAAATTTTATTCGTGTGTGTGTGTTTATATATGTATGAGGGGGCCGTGGCATATATGCCATGGCATGTATGTTAAGGTCAGAGGACAACGTTTGGAAGTTAGTTCTCACTTCCATGTCGAGAAAGGAGCTTTCTTGGTTCTGCCTCTATGTTGTGAACACCAGCCTCGCTGCACAATGAGCTTCTGTGTAATTCTCCTGTCTTCACTGCCCATCTCATAGAAGTGCTGGGATTATAGATGTGTGTTACCACATGTAATTTTTAGTTTTTTAGAAAGATTTGTTATTTTAAATTTTGTGTGTGTGAGAGAGAGAGAGAGAAAGAGAGACAGAGAGAGAAAGAGAGAGAATGGGAGGTGAAATCGGTAAGAATGGGAGGCGGGCTCAGTGTGTAGCTCAGGCTGGCTCAGAACTCACTGTTGAAGCCCAGGTTGGCTTTGAACTTATGATTCCCCTGATGTACTCACCATGTCCTGCATTTGACATTGTGTTCTGAGCACTTTATGTATGGACAAAAGCAGAGAAGACACACTGAACACCCAGTGCCCCTGGCCCTCCTGGCTCTGTTCCCAGCCTCTTTCAGATTCTTTGTCCACCACACCATTTCCTAGAAACTTAGAGGAAATCCCGCCTCCCAGGCTGCCCTATTTCTCTTATGTGGGTGGACGGGTGGGCGGGCTTGTGTATTCTTGCCAAAGCCAGTGACTCACTGTGGAAAATAACTTAGGAGAGGCTGGCTGTTCAGACCTCCCCGGGAGGGAGGGCGTTGGAAACAGAGAACTTCACCCCGAGTGCCTTGTGGACTAGAAAAAATGGACAGCACTCTGATGTTTAAAGTTGTGTCTCTTTTTTATGTCACCCATGAAAAGCCATCTTGTTTGGGCTCTTCAGGCAGGAATTTTTTTTTTTTTTTTTTTTTTTTTTTTTAAATTCCCTAGACATATTTACTTAGCAATTCCGGTCAGGAATCTTGCAGGAAACTAGCTTTGTGATTTATTTGTTCTGGAAGATTCCAAGAGCAGCATTTTGGGTTTGTTTGCAGTTAACGCTTCTCATGGATGGAGTCAGCAGAAAGAACTAGGAGGCCCTGGAGTAGTCCAATCAGGCCGCCTCTTGCACACACCTGGTGTCGGCCTGGAGGACAGCACTGTGTGCCTAGTCTGAGGACCCATGTTGAGAGTCTTGGGGTCTAGACCTATGCATGCATGCCTTAGTACTTTCTGTCACAGATAAGACTTTATAAGTTCCTCTGTGTGCATATTTTCAGAAATCCCACCCCTTTATTGGGGTCACTTAGCTTTGTGTTCTGGGTCCTGGGGGGCAGAGCTGACTGGACAGCTGAGTGAGACACTGGACAGTGCGTGTGAGAAGGGTACTTGGAGAGTTCTGGAATGCTCCTTCAAGGCGCCATGAAGTAGTACATGTAGTATTTGTCCCAGGGATGATGGAATCTTGACAACCTGCTTGGCATCTAAACTCAGAGAAGGGCTGTGGTCCACATACAGTTGAACTGCTCAGTTTTCACAAGGAAAGGAGTTCTGAGCCCTAGCGCAATCCAGACGATCCTCCAAGACAGCTGAAAGACAAGGCACACTCTGTGAGCCCACTCACACAGGCTACATAGAGTGGTCAAAATCATAGGAACCCAAAGTAAAATAGAGGATACCACAGGCCAAAGGAAGGAAGAGACAGTGAATTAGCCTCCAGTGGGGACAGAGGTTCTGTTTGGGAACATAGGGGGTTCGGAGATGGGTAGGTGTGAAGGTCATAGGAGAGATAGAACTGACACTGTAGTAAAGTATACATCATGGACATTCTCCTGCAATTCAAAGAAGTTAGACACAGGCACATTTAATCAGATTTACCCATGACCAGAACGTCCTTCTGCAGAGGACGAACCAAGCAGGATGACTGGAACCTGGCCCTGTCCCAGGGACTGCAGTACATTTGCAGGGTTTTTAAAGTGCAGAGTCAGAGTCTTACCGTGATCTCCACTCTCCAGGAAGCTGATGGTTTGGTCCTGATAGACATTGACCACGGGAGTGTCACCTGCTCCAAGTCTTCTGACGACAACATAGACATCCCCAATGTCCCCCTTCTGCTGGCACAGACCTTCATTCAGAGGTAATGTGAAACGGTGTGCTTGAGCATGCCTGGGTTCTAAGTCTGTGTTTGCCACTTCCCTAATTTCTCATTGGGATGAATATTTTACATAGTTGGGATGTGGGCATTATGTTTGAATTTTTATTCTTTTTTTTTTTTTTTCCCATGAGACTCGCTGAGAGTCACACAGGGATTGAATTTTTATTCTTTTTGGGGTTTTTTGTTTGTTTGTTTAGACAAGGTCTTACTATGTGGTTCTAGCTGTCCTGGAACTCTCTGTGTAAACCAGGCTGGCCTTGAACTCAGAGATCCACCTGTATCTGCCTCTTGAGTGATGGGATTAAAGGCATGAGCCACCACTGCCTGGCTCTTAGTACTAGGGGGTCACACCAGGACTTGTGTGTGGGTGGGAAATGCTCTCCTGCTGAGACACGGCCCAGCCCTTGTTTGTTTTTTAGGCAGGGTCTCACTATGTAGTCAAGGCTGGTCTCAAACTCCCAATCTTCCTGTCTCTACCTCAGAGTGCTGAGGTACAGATATGCTCGCTGGTCCTCTTTGGCCCTTCTGTTGGGGGCCCTGGAACCTTGGACTAGGAAGCCAGGGCATTGTGTTTGAGCATGTGTGCTGAGCTTTCCTGAGCTCTCATGCTGCCCTGTGGATATTCCCTTTTCCTGGATGGTGTCTGCTAATTATTGGTAAAGTATCCCTTGCCTAAAAATCCAAGACTTAAAATACTTCTTTTTTTTTTTTTTTTTTTTTGGTTTTTCGAGACAGGGTTTCTCTGTATAGCCCTGGCTGTCCTGGAACTCACTCTGTAGACCAGGCTGGCCTCGAACTCAGAAATCCACCTGCCTCTGCCTCCCAAGTGCTGGGATTAAAGGCGTGCGCCACCACCGCCCGGCTTAAAATACTTCAAAATCTGTAACACTTTGAATGCTGACCCTGTGCCAGAAGAGGAAAATGCTTCACCCGACCTCATGTGACAGGTCACATTAAAAACACAGGTTTATGAGCCAGGCAGTGGTGGCACACACCTTTAATCTCAGCATTTAGGAGGAAGAGGCTGTAATCCCAGGTCTCAGGAGGCAGAGAGGTTGGTGGGTCTACAGAGTGAGTTAGTTCTAGGATAGCTAGGGAGGGCTACACAGATTAAACTCTTTGTCTAGAAAAACAAAACAAAACAAAACCCACAACTGTGGTAAAGTGCCTTCATCTGTGTCTTCACATAAGTGAACCTGGTGTTTAGGTTTGGGTCCAGCCCTGAGATGTATAGTATATGCTGAGTATATATATTTATATAGGTATATAGTATATGCATATATGTATGGGTACATGCAGGTATTCAGATTTCCATACCTGAAACACCTCTGCTCTCAAAGTTGGGTTCTTTGGGGTGTGGTGGAGCTAGAGTCCAGGGCCTCAGCACATGCTAAGCCAGCGTGCTAGCACTGAGCCACACTCTGCTAAATGAAGTGTTTTGGGTAAGGGACACTCAACCCGTGTATAGAAATCCAGCATTTGTTTTGTTGTTGTTTTTGCTTTGTTTTGTTTTGTTTTATTTTATTTTTTGTTTCTCATTTCTTCCATCATTAGAAGTTTTTACATTTTTTTTTTTTAAAGTTGATTTTAGGTCTATGAGTATTTGCCTGTGTGGATCTCTCTGTGTATCATGTGTGAGCCTTGTGCTTGAGAGTGATAGAAGAGGGCGTTGGATCCCTGAGACTGCAGTTACAGACTATTGTAAACTGCTGTGTGGATGCTAAAGATGGAACCTGGGCCCTCTCTAGAAGAGCAGCGAGCCCTCTGAACTATTCGGCCATCTCTCCAGCCCCTTTCATTAGAAGTTTGAAAGACTCCAAAGAGACGAGTCAGCGGTCAACAGCCCTAGCTGCTCTTCCAGAGGACCCAGACTCAATCCCCAGTATCGCCATATGGCAGCCCACAACTTTCTGTAACTGTTTCAGGGGATCTGACATGTCACACCCTCTTGCTCAGGTCCCACTCACTCCAGCCCAAAGGTTTTTATTTTTATTTATACACCCCATAAGGGGGCATCTGATCTCATTACAGATAGTTGTGAGCCACCATGTGGTTGCTGGGATTTGAACTCAGGACCTCTGAAAGAGCAGTCAGTGCTCTTAACCACTGAGCCATCTCACCAGCCCTCCTGAGTGGATTCTTACAGTCCTCTTGATAAGGATGGCAGAGTCATTCCATGCTGTCCTGGCTGTTTGCCTTGGCGGAAGAACCTAGCATTGTTGGCATGCTTGCTTTTCAGAATCCAAGTACAGGCGTATGGGGTTGGGTCCCTGCCATGGCAGGGCTCTCCCAGTATGAGCCTATGGGTGGAGCATCTTGCAGGGATTCTGTCCAGGAACACTGTTTTATAAACCTGACAGGTCCATTGCTTCTGTGCCTGATCTGGGCCACTGTGGGGCCTCCTTAACTGACCTAGAAGACAGAGCATGCCTATACACACATGTGTGACCAGAGGGACACAGGGCAGTGGGTTTTTTTTTTTTTTTCTCTCCCAGATTTCCCTAGAGGTCCTGGACCACAATGCTCTTCCTTCTCTTCTGATGAGAAGCTTTCTTCACTGTAGGTAAGGGATAAGAGCCTCTTTCTCAGTAGTGCTGGCTCAGTGTGTGTGTGTGAGAAGGAAGGACAAGGTTCTGCAGGGAACAGCTTCTTACTCCCAACTGTGCCCAGACAGAAGACCACCACACTGCAGGCAGCACCGCTGTGTTTCATGCAGGGGAGCCACTGTGATGTTCCGTCTCCCCTGTACCCTGCAATGTGTTCTGCCTGGCGAATGTCAGTTTGGTGTTAATGTGCAGTTACCATAACCCTGTCAGACAGGGAAGGACCTGTGAGGCCTCCCTGGTCAGGTCAGCAGGGCTTGGACACACACCCAGGACAGCTACCCCAACCTGCGTCTGCTCCTTATGGTCCATGTGGTTTTGAACTATGCTAGGCCCTGCAAGCTCACTGTGCTCATAGCAGGGTTGTGAACACCCAAGAGCCTCTCCTCTGCCTTACCCCTAGGGGCCTTGTACCTTGATTCTCACAGAGCAGGGTCATACTCTCTCCTAGGAGCACTCTCTGCCTTCTCACGTTCATAGCCCCACCACATGGGGTTTCTGTTGGCCTCTATCATGTCCTGCTCTGTGGCTGACGTCTCTGTTTTCTGTTTCCCCTACTCTGGCATAAGATCCACGTGCTAGATTGTATGGACCTCTCCCTGGTCCATACTCAGGACTGTGCCTGGCCCACAGTGGGTGCACAAAGAACATTTGTGGAACAAACATGTGTTGCTCCTGCCTGTTTAAAATGCTGATGCCCAGAGTCTCCTCTTGGGCAAGTTTCATAACCTTGAAATGCTAAGGATTGAGCCCAGGGCCATATGACCAAGCTTTTCTCAAAACACAGGCTTGCATTGTTGATGGGAAGGCCAGGCCCTAGGCCTGGGTGGTGGCTCTGGGTGAGTTCCTCTATGCTTAAGGACCTGCAGATGAGCCAGAGGCCAGTCCATGCTAGACCAAGAATGGTGGCACTCAGGACACAGAGTGGCTTCTGATCCTACCTGAGCAAAGGATGCTGCTGGGTAGCTGTTCGGAGCTATGGTTGACCCTCCTGGGAGCTCTGACAGGAAATTTCTTGTGTCTTGGAAGCAGGCCTGCTTGGATCTGAAGCAAGGCCTTCATGTGGTGACATTAGAAATTGGGAATAAGAAGCTCTTAATGCCCTCCCTCGCTGATGACAAGCATCAGAGCATTTTGAACTGTCTACCTGGCCTCTGGCCACATGACACCAGGTACTCAGCTTCGTCTGCTTTTTACCCAGAGTCCAGAGCCTCCAGCTGCACCCAGATTTACACTTCGCCCACCTGAGCACCAGCACAGACTTGAATGAGGGCCGAGCCCGCCACCGAGCCTGGCAGCAGACTCTCAACTGCAAGATCCAGCACATCACTCTACAGCTGCTCGTTGGCATCTTCAGGTATTTGAAAGTTCACAGACCTAGGAGCAGCTACTGAATTCATTCTCAACCTTTCCTCATGACCAGACCAGTGGACTCTACTCTGACTCTGCCCAGAACCCTCCTTGAGGGCTTGACCATCTCTGTCTCTCCTATCACTGGACACTTGAATGGCTACTTCTAAGGTAGCTTCCTGGGAGATGGTGCCTGTGTGCTCTGGCTGAAGGCTCAGGGTCAGTCCAGGGAGAGTGTGTTCTAGAAGTTATGAAGAGATACCTGGTCATCATTATCCACAAGACTCAGAAACCAGATGGTTCTGCATCCAAGGGGCTCAGGACAGTTGAGTGTGCTGCCTTTGCTTCTGGGAAGCTCTTTGGCATTGCCCACTTCGTGGTGTGTGCCTGTGTTGTCTAAGCCCCAGGGCATCGGCTAAGTAGTCAAGTAAAGTTTGTGTGTTGAATGTGACACGGTACAGGAACTGAGTTGTTACATCCAGCGCCAACACACATCACTTAAGGAATTATATTCCAGCTTGGGGCCTTTTCTTTCTTCCAACTCTTAAATCTACGGCATCCTGCTCCCCTCTTGCTGCTTGTTCCCTGCATCCATAGATAAGGAGGCTCTGATGCAGGTTCTGGTCTGTTCTGAAGGGTTGTCTGCTCAGGGGAGCAGGTTAGCAGAGAGCCATGGCTCTCCCAGTATTCTGATTATTCCCAAACTGAAATTTAAACAGCCTTGTCTTTTTGATGTCATCACTTACAGAAAGCAAATTGATTAGGAAGAAAATGAGGTGGTGTGTCAGAGACAGATTGTATTGTTTCTTTGCTCAAAGCGTGGTCCTGGGTATTTATTTATTTTTTTTATTCTTGGGAGACAAATATTTTTTTAAAGATTTATTTATTTACTTTATGTATATGAGCACACTGTTGCTGACACACCAGAAGAGGGCGTCGTCAGATCCCATAACAGATGGCTGTGAGACACCATGTGGTTCCTGGGAATTGAACTCATGACCTCTGGAAGGTCTCTCTCTCTCTCTTTTTTTTTTTTTTTTTTTCCTTTCGTTTTTTCAAGACAGGGTTTCTCTGAGTAGCCCTGGCTGTCCTGGAACTCACTCTGTAGACCAAGCTGGCCTCGAACTCAGAAATCCGCCTGCCTCTGCCTCCCAAGTGCTGGGATTAAAGGCGTGCGCCACCACTGCCCGGAGGTCTCTTATATTCTTAACTGCTGAGCCATCTTTCCAGCCCCAGGGAGACAAATTTTTTAAAACTGAAATGGTTGAATGCCTTTTTTTTTTTTTTAAAACAAAACAACAACAAAACAGTTTATAACCAAGTGTCTTGGTGCAAGCTGTGATCCCAGAATTTTGGGAAAAGGCAGAAATAGGAAGATCTGTAGTGCAAGGCTGTAGTGCAAGGCTGTAGTGCAGGGCTGTCCTTCCAAGTGTGAGGCCATCCTGAGTTACTATTGAGACTGTTCACCCTGCTCAAAACAGAACAGCAGGAAGAAAAGAAGATTCCAGGCTGTAAGACTCTGTGTCTCTAGATGAATGTGTCTACACTCACAGTGAAAGGAAGACACCAGGCACATCCACCTGGCCATACCCTGTATTGATAGCAGTATTGATAGCATGCCATTGTAGCTTGGGGAGATTGTAAACTGAAGTCCCACAAGCTTGTGAGGCAGGTTATGGAGTGGAGAGACTTGGCTGCACTGCAGGCAGTGTTTTCATGCCCTCTACCTCCACATTGACCTCTGAGCCCAGTGGCTTTTGTAGCACAATAGCTGATTGTTGACTGTTAATTGACATAGAGAGCTGAGGTCCAAGGAGGCAGCGGCCCTGTCTCCCAGCTTCTTCCTGGTTGGAGAAGTGATGGGGACCACAAGGTCTATGCTGATACTGTCATCCTGGGATGCAGTAAGCTCTGAAGAGCGGGCTTCTCAGCACCATGCTGCTGCTAGACAGTGTGACTTTGGGCATTGTGGTGGTTGAGCACATGGCCCACCTTCTCTTTGTTAGGGAAGTGAAGAATCACTTGAATTATGAGCACCGGGTCTTCAACAGCGAAGAGTTTCTCAAGACCAGAGCGGCAGGGGACCAGCAGTTTTATAAGCAGGTGAGAGGGGCGGGGCTGGGAGGTTCCGCCCACTTACTCCTCTGTGTTGAACCATTTCTCAAAGGCTTTTCCTGATCTAGTCATATCTTATTGTATTGGTCAGAAGCTTTTTTTTTTTTTTTTTTTTTTTTTTTTGGTCTGGTTTTGTTGGCAACTCATTTCTAAATTAGCTTTGTAGTATAGCACATTAAGTAAGACACAGTATTAAGCATGTGGCATATGTGGATACCTGGGTGACCATGTCCTCAGTCAGGACATCACCGTCTTCAGCCTAGGGCAGCCTTTGCTCTGTGTGTGACGAGAGCTTGGCCCTGGGAGAGTTCCTTGGCATTGCCCTGCTAGTCTGAGACCGCTGGTCCTTTCTTTCTCTCAGAGGCTGCCCTTAGCTGTGTCTTGGCAGCTTCCTGACATTAGCCTAGGTTTGTTGGGGAGCCCTTTGTTTCTGTCCTATCCTTAAAGACTGGCTTGTCCATCATACAGAGCTCACAGGGCTTTGATCTGGCCAGCAGTCCTGCAGACCCCCTGTGGGTCTGTTGTGACTTCTTTGAGGTGGGAAGAGCTGCCTGCCTCCAGGGTACAGGTTAACCCACCCACTTCGATAACTGGTGTGACTCCTGCATGGCTTAAGTATGCCTCTCCTCTCCTTTTCTGCCCTGTGACCTCCTGGTGTCCTTTGCTTTCTTATAGTAATCCAGGTCAGTTTGCGGACCCACCATCTGGGACAGGGCTATCCATACCAGCTCTGGGTTCTCTAGCTATTCAGACTGTTCCCTTCAACCTTCACGTGACCTGTTTCTCTTTTGCATCTTCCTGCCTTTGGGTTCCTGCCTTAGCTGTTTCTGACCCCCCCACTCCCTTGTGGATCTGGGTTCCTTTTACCTTCTCTTCCTACTTTTGTTGCGAAGGGCCTGTAGTCTGAGAGCTTGCTTGCTGGACTGCTTACCTACATTCCTAGGTGGAAACAACTGCAGTGCTGGGGGTCCCCTGTAGAGTCAGGATCCTGGGGCTGTCTGGTTCCTGAGCCTGGCTGAAGCAGCCTGTGAAAGCAGACAGAGCCAGACTGAGTGCTGTGGAGGGCAGCACTCCCTGGGGTGAGGGGCACATATACTACAAGCACAGCTGGCCAAGTGGCCAGGCAGCCTGGGCTTTTTTAGCTTTTTAGTGTTTTTCCAGGTGCAGGTCAGGAATCTCTGAGTACATAAGAACCGACTGCAAGCCTAGAGAGATGGCTCAATGGCTAAGATTGTACTCTGTTCTTCTAGTTCTGTTTCCAGCACCCACCTTGAGTGACTCACACTATAATCTCAGATATAAGGAATCTGACTCCTCTGGCCTCTGCAGGCCCCTGCATTTATTCACAGACACATTCCTAAAAATAATAAAAATAAATTTAAAAAAGCACCAATTGTGAAGTGTACTGTTTGCAGCACAGACTCCTGCCCAGAGGAGCCTGTACGGGAGAGGTCATGCCGCAGTGGGGCTGCTATTGGTTTTGGCTGGAGGCCGGAGGACCATGAGTACAGTGTGACGGCCTTTCTCACCCTCAGGTGTTGGATACCTACATGTTCCACTCCTTTCTGAAGGCCCGGCTCAACGGCAGGATGGATGCCTTTGCTCGGATGGACCTCGACACTCAGTCTGAGGAGGACAGGTGCCTAACTCTGTTCTAGGTCCTCTTTGGGGACTGAGGGCTCAGGTATCCGTTTCATTTGGACATACAAATGATCAATTCAGCGGGGCCATTGAGCAATTCACTGTGAGCCTTCAAAGGTGCATCCTCTGTGTGTCCCTGTTCTTGGGGGCAGGCTTTGTGTGCCTGGCCGGGCATCCTGTACCACACCCTGATCTTTGTCCATCTTCACTTCCTTCCCGTGTTCCCCAGTCACAGGCCTATTTTTGCCCCTGTGTTTTCCTGATGTCATGTGTGCTGAACTTAGTGACAGTATCGTACCACCCTGTGCATGGCTCTCACCCTGCTTACTACTCTGGATGGGATAGGTAGTGAAGGTTCATGCTTCCATCTTTGTGCCCATGACGTGAATTCTTGCTTTTCCCTAGGATAGACAGGATGCTGATAAGTCCAAGGAGACCTACTGTGGAGAAGATGGCCTCTAGGAAGGCCTCACCCCTGCACACCACCCACAGGCGCATGGTGGTCAGCATGCCCAACCTGCAGGACATCTCCCTGCCCGAGCTGCCACCCAGGAACTCATCGCTTCGGATAATGGACACCTCAAGCTGCAAAAGTAGCAGTCCAGGTGAGGTAGCTACTCTCCTGCGTCTACTCTCTCAACATTGCAGCTCAGACATCATAGCCTGGTTCTGAGTGAGTGAATGTGTTTAACAATGTAAACTATTTTGGCTAGGCGTGGTGGTGAATGCCTGTAATTTTAGCAGTTCGGGGGGGGGGGGGGGGGGGGTCTGGGGCAGGATTGGTGCTTGTGAGCTCAGGACCAGCCCAGGTTTTAAGCTACCCAGTGTGAATGTGGTCATTGTGGGACTGAGATCCTGCCTCCATAAAAACAGGGGAAAAAAAAATCCAAGAAACTATTTTTTAAAAAGCTATTTTGTGTTCATGCCCCCACCCACTGCCGTGTGTGTGCCGTGTGTGTGTGTGTGTGTGTGTGTGTGTGTGTGTGTGTGTGTGAGATCATATAGTACATGTTTAAATTTACAGGTGTGTGATGGGATGCCCCTGGTTGGTACCGGTCTCTTCCTAAAGGATTTGCAGTTAGATATCTACAAGCCATGTTGTATTTCTGCATATACTTCTCAAGGCTCATCCTGTTCTGTCTTACATCATAGATGTATACTGTGAGCTCCGCTGAGTCCTTACTGGGTAGGAGAGACTGTTGGCTGCCAAGCCCTTATGGCTGCTGTTCTTATAGCTCAGGCTATCTCTCTGAAAAGACAGTATGAAAATGAAAAGGCCTCAGAGCTCAGAGCAGTAGGAGGTGTGAGCGCTACTTCCTGGCTGTGTAACCACAGGCAGACCAGTTCCTTTTCTGGGCTTGGCAGGTGTGTGCACACCCGCTCTGGGACACAGCCTGCCTGCCTTTTTTGTGTTCATCCTGAGCTCCCTGACCATTGCAGGCTCCACCTTCCTCCAGCCTCCATAACCAAAGTACCACCTCTGGCATGGGTGTCGGTGTGACTGCTGCCTCTGGTCCCTTGTTCAAAGGAAACTCCTGGGAGGAGAGGGACTTCAACTCTTGGTCAGTGTTTAGTCCCCGGGGGGGCTTCAGGTCATGCTTCAGAATGCCTGTGGCACTTAGAAGCTCTGGTCTCTTTAATCCTTACCTTTTGAATCTTTGCAGTGGGAATACTGGGCTACCATTGCCCAGAGCCACTATTAAGGTGACAAATGCTTCCAAAGGCTGAGCCCTACTTGGCAGGCATATCTTGGCTTTGGTTATCAGCTTAATCTTCAAGGGCCCAGTCCTAGCATTTTTACTTAGTATTCATAGTTTTAAAAAACATAATTGTCCCATGGAGAATAGTGACTGCTACTCTGGGAACAAAATGGGCTGCTCTTTACCTCTGGGGTGTGGGGACTGCCCTGGAAGGGGCATGTGGGTTCTTGTCCAAGGCACATAGTGCTGCCCTCAACGGTGGCATCATGGGTGCCTCTCTGCCTTTTCCAGGACCATGCTAATTACATGCATTTCCCCTTGTTTGTTTGTTTTAGTTCTCAAAGTGACCCCTAAGTCAACATATACATTCAAGATCCCTGAGATCCACTTCCCACTGATGAGTGAGTGTGTTCAGGCGTACTACACAGACCTCGTCACTCTTCTGAGCAAGGCCATGGCCCTGTTGGGTCCTGGTGACTCTCTGCTCCTAGCCAGGTACTTCTACCTGCGTGGTCTTATCCATTTGATGCAGGGACAACTGCTGAGTGCCCTCTTGGATTTCCAGAACCTGTATAAGACCGACATAGGGATCTTCCCAGCTGATCTTGTCAAGAGAATGGTGGAATCCATGTCAGCCTCTGAGCGGGCCCAGGCTGAGCGGACACCTGAGCTAAGGCGGCTCATCACAGAGGTCTTTGATAAGCATGGAGAGGCCCCCAAGGCAGACGACGCTGTGAAGAACTTCGAACTGCCCAAGAAACACATGCAACTCAATGACTTTGTGAAGCGGGTCCAGGAGTCAGGGATTGTGAAGGACGCCGTCATCATCCACCGCCTGTTTGACGCACTAACCTACGGTAAGAGGGCCCCACAGCATCCCTGGGTACCAATGTGTTCTGGGTCTGCAGGTCTATAGCTATAATTCAAACTCCTAAAGATTCAAGGTATAAAAATGAGCTGTGTCCTCACTAACATGGACAGGCTTTTTTTTTTTTTTCTTGTCACTGTTCCCTGAGTCAGAACTGCTTAAACTCCTACTCATAACCTCTTTCACCCAAGAGTCTCCCATGAGACCTAGGTAAATCAGAGAAAGTGCAAGTAAGTGCAAAGCAAATACTTACTGATAATAAATCATAAAGAAGTATATTTTAACTTATGTTATATACAACACGATATTAACATTGATTAAAGAGAGAAACAGGGCTGGGATGTAGCTCAGTTGGCAGGGTACCTGTCTAGTATGCTTGAAGCCCTGGGTCCAACTCCATCACCTATAATAAACCAGGCATGGTGGCTCACAGCTGAAATCCCAGCACGAGAGAGGGGGGGGATGGGAGGATCAGAGGGTCAGAGTTATTCTTGGTTACATAGTAAGGTTGAGAACAGCCTGGGCCGTGTGAAGCTGTCTTAAAAATCTATATTTTAGGGGGCTGGAGAGATGGCTCAGTGGATAAGAGGCACTGGCTGTTCTTCCAGAGGTCCTGAGTTCAATCCCCAGCATCCACGTGGTAGCTCATGACCATCTATAAAGAGATATGATGCCCTCTTCTGGCATGTAGGTGTACATGCAACAGGGCACACTCATATAAAATAAATAAAAGAAAATAGAAAAAGATCTATTTTTTTTTTTTTAAAAAAGATGAAAGCAAATTTCCCACATAATGAGATGAATGTACTTATTTATTTTTACATAGAAAGTTAAATATTTTATTTTTATTTATTTTTAATTTATGTTCATTGGTGTTCTGCCTGCATGTATATTTGTGTGAGGGTTTTGGATCCCCTGGAATTGGAGTTACAGGCAGTTGTGAGCTATCATGTAGTTGCTGAGAATTGAACCTGGGACCTCTGGAAGAGCAGCCAGTACTCTTAACTGCTGAGCCATCTGCCAGCTCCTCCTATCCTCCTCCCCTTTTTTGATACAGAGTCTTGCTGTATACCTCTGGCTGTCCTGGAACTGACCAGGCTGACCAGGCTGTCCTGGCTGACCATCCTGACCTTAAACTCACAGAGATCAGTCTGTCACTGCCTCTCAAATCCTGGGATTAAAGGCATTCACTGTCATTCCTGGCCAAAAATTAAACCTTGAAGGTGGGCATTGTGGCTCATGTTGGCAATCTTGGCACCTGGAAAACTGAGGTAGGAGGAACTGTGAGTTCAAGGCCAGCCTAGACTACATAGTGGGTTTTAAGTCAGTCTGTGCTACAGAATGAGGTTCTGTCTTAAAAGAAAGAAAAAAATCTTGACTGAGTATTTGATTCTGCAGGGCATAGCCCAGCTTCAGTGTTTTTCAAAGTTGCTACTTTGATTTTGTAATTATCAATCCTGAGAATCCCACTTTGCATGAATACTTAGTAAAACTGGTAGATGTAGGAATAGGTTAGTTTCAGAAATTATTTGAAATTCCATCCGAATTCCAAGCCAAAATTCACTTAATGATTTTCTTTAAATCAGCAGCTCAAGTCTAAGTCATCGATGCAAGCTTAAAAAGCAATTTTAAGATAAAATATTCCAAGAGGGTGCAAGGCAAAGATATACTAATTTGCTATTTACATGTTGAGTAATGACAGTAAGAAGATATTAGAGGTCTTTTTTCCCCCCTGTAATTAGACCAGTATGTGTCTGTAAGAGCAGAAAACTTTGTATGGTAAAGACACTATCACTCATAACATCCAGTAGTTAAGTCCAAGTCAGTGCCTTGGGCAGCTTTTGCTGGTGTTATATGGCCTGGTGCTGTGCACACACATGCAGACCCAGGCTGCAGGTGAGGTTGCAAGATGCAACATGGCTGACTTATATGTGAGGCTAGTTGCCTCTGCAGATGTGCCTGACCCAGTGATTGCCTGTTGCCTACACAGCTGTGGCTCAGCTGAAGCACTCACGCATGCTCAGAAGCACAGAGGCAGTGTGCCAGGTGCCAGGGCAACCCACCTGATTAAGAAGGCTTTCCCTTTACCACAGGGCCCTTGTTTCTTGGGTTTGGCTTTGCTCTGGGTCCCCAGTGAAGCCCTGTTCCCAACCCAGGCTCTGCTTTCTGTTCTGCTTAAAACCCCTGACGACAAGATGTCCCCCAACAGCACGCAGCACTGTTGTACACTAATGGCCCGTGTCCTGCCATCTGTGGAAGTTGGCGATCCTAATTTATTTCTCATTGAACCATGTTCCTTGCCCTGACACACGCATCTGCTCTGTCTACTGGCTGTGGGGAGGGCACGAAGCTTTTCTCTCATCTTGTAACTGTGAGGCGTCCTGTGATGTTGCACCCTGACTGTGTGCTGCTCACTACCTGGCAGTGTGCTTCACTGTCCCAGTGGTCTGCCTGACTCATGTGAGCTTGCACTGCCCGGCTGGTATCCTCATCCATCTGATCCCATGCTAGCACTTAAATTTTGCATTCGTCGGACTCTGCTGACCACTCAAGTCCAGTCAGCCTGTCCACTGAGTTCACCATCTGCAGATAGAAAT
This sequence comes from Arvicanthis niloticus, assembly GCF_011762505.2. Classification (NCBI taxonomy): domain Eukaryota; kingdom Metazoa; phylum Chordata; class Mammalia; order Rodentia; family Muridae; genus Arvicanthis; species Arvicanthis niloticus. Next base: position 48,834,952 of record NC_047670.1, read on the forward strand.
ACCTGGAGAATGAATGTGCCTTCTACTGACCATGTGCCGATGGTTTTCTTGTCATCGTTGCCCAAGCCATAAACTTGAACTTCCATGGTGTTGGGTGCACGGCCCTGAAAGGGCTTAGAGCCCACAGGAGGGTGTACAGTTTCCTGTTAACACCATGTCACTTATAGGAGAGACTTGATATCTGCATATCCAGAGGAATATCTGTTTTGGAGAGGACAGAGATGATGGGCCACCTGTCACTTGCCATGTGCAGTAAAACATACTTCTCGGCCTCTGTGTGATAGCCTGCTCTGCTTGGGAGTCGGGGGAGGGGGGCGCGTACAAACAGCTATGGGTGTGTTATTGTGTGAAAGGAGACAAGGCATTCACAGAAAGACCCTGAAGAGTCTATAAGGACACTTTTCCTCTTCCCACTGTATGACCTCATAAGGATGTGAAGACCCTAAGGGTCCTCTGCCCTCCAGGGTTTCTGTGTGCAGTGGCCTGAAAGGAGTGACTCAGACCCATAGGGTTATCATTCTCCCCTGGCACCAGGCTGAGCATGCCTGGTGGTGCCTCTGTCTCCTCCTCAGCCGTGGTATGGCCTGATCACCCAATTACTCAATGGCTAATGGACCCTGGTGTAGGAGGAGAGCCTGCCTCTCAGTGCCTTTTTTCCTCCTCCTCCTGTGGTGGCATTTGACATGACTCCTTGGTGCCTGGGAGCCTGGGAAGTGAGTCACAGCTGGGCACCTGTTCTGTAGTTGTGGACCTGGCCAATGAGCTGCCAGTGGCCTTCATTTATGTAGTTCCTTAGTGCTCTGGGAAGGGGTAGGACCCTGCTGTCACTGCTGTTGAGAGCATGTGTGTTTTAGTTAAGTGGAGTGGCCATGCTGAAAGTAAAAATTTGGCAAATCTGAATCTTCTCATCTGTCTTAGGGTTTTAGTGCTGTGAGCAGATACCATGACCAAGGCAACTCTTATAAGGACAGCATTTAATTGGACTGGCTTACAGGTTCAGAGGTTCAGTCCATTATAACCAAGATTGGAGCATGGCAGCACCCAGGCAGGCATGGTGCAGGAGGAGCTGAGAGTTCTACAACTTCATCTGAAGGCTGATAGGAGAGCTTCCAGGCAGCTAGGATGAGGTCTTAAAGCCCACACCCACAGTGACACACCTACTCCAACAAGGCCACACCTCCAAATAGTGCCACTCCCTGGGCCAAGCATATTCAAACCACCACCCCATCTTAGAGTGAACTTGTGAGCTCCAAGTGTACATGTGAGGGCTGGGGCATAGCTCAGTAGAGAGCTTCAAGACTGCCAGGGGTGAGCCCCATCCAGTTTCACAGAACAAAGGCAGGCTAATGGTTATCTAAGAAGTTCAGATTATCTCATTTTGTATCTGGACATGTGCTTTTGATTTTTTATTACATGCCCGGGGTTACAAGTTCAGTTACAATTAAAAAGTACAAATAAAACAGATTTTATTTTTATTATCAGCCCTATAACTTCAAAGAATCTAAAGACTGTCTCCTCCAAAGCAAACACATTTATACATGACAGCCTGCTTTTAGGCTGGCAGGGTTGCAGTTTTAAAGCACTCCAGACAAACAGAAAATATCTGAACCGGTCATTGTATGAATAGCAAATACTAATACCTAACTCTTTTTACTATCTCATTTAACCATCTATGCTATAAAGTAGGGAAAGTTATTTTAATCTATTTACTGAGTTCTGTTCCTCCAGGGTTGTACCCTCTATGACCCCTATCTTTAAACTACATTTTCAGAGAGCTCTAAACATATAGTAAAAAAGAGGCCTTGAATCTGTAACCAATTCTCTTGGATCGTTTGTCAACTGTTTCTGAGTTTACCCTGTTCCAATTATACCGTTTGCATATGTTTAGGGGCGGATACCCCAAGAAGATTCCAGGTGTAATGGCCTCGTTTAGTGTTTATCATGATCTCTAGGGCATAAGGAAGACTTCCAAATAGGGAGAGGTGAAGTTATTTCCCTAAAAGCAGAAGGGACAGTAAGTTTAGGACTTTGCTAAAAAGACTCAGACATAATCTTCTCAGGAAAAGACACAAAATGAATCATGGTTCAGAAAGTCCCCAAGGATGCAACATGCAGAGACCAAAACCTGAAAGCGAGAGACAGGAGGACAGTGGTCAGAGCGTTCAGCTCAGCTGCCAGAACTGTGTCATATAGGTGCGCTGGCTTCATGACGTTTCTATTTCCAGTGAACATGGCTGTGCCACAAGACCCCAGGTTCAATATCCAGTGCCCCCATCCCGCCCCAAAGAATACAGTTTAGATTGTATTTAAAAGGCTCCTACACGTTTGTTAGTGCGAAGCCTGGTGCCGACAAGAGTACACATTTTGTGCTGCAGCTCACAGGGACTGGCTGTTCACAGGGTACTCCCTGTGCCACCTTCAGTGTGCCTCTTCAAAGTGGCATGTCTGTAGCTGGCTCTCATGGGGTGCTGCCTGGATGGTGCTAGGATGAGCCGGGGCTGGGCTAGGAAGGAAGGTGGGAGACAAAGTGGAGATTCAGATCCACAGTGGTTCACTTGTAAGAAGTTGGAGACACGGGAATGGGGTGTGGCCGTCTGTGGGAATGGACACTCTGTGGAGGTGACCATCACACACCTGCAGACTACTATGCGTTGAGACTACTGAGCGTGTGTGCGACCGTGCGTGTACATAGTAGCTGTGGGCGTGCATGGTGCTGGGGAAGCACCCTGTCTTGTAGCTGGGCTCTGCTGTAGTCCTGGCAGTGTTGTGGTATCCATGGCTAGCTGGGGTGCTGGCTGCAGGTGGGAGAGGGCTGCCTTCCATCTAACGGGGTGTCCCTAGTCTTCTTGTTCCCATTGTGTGTGTCCAGAGCACATGAGCCTCTTATCTCCAAGGACAGGCAGGCCACGTGTCTATATAAAGACATTTTGGGTACTAGCTGCAAAGGCCCTACTGTGCACAGCTTCATTGACTGCTGTGGTGTGGATGCTCAGAGGGTCTGTCCTGAGGGAATCCCTGGCTTTTTCACTCTCTCAGGCACTGGTGTGGACTGCCACTCCTTGTCCTGCCTTCCCTGTTCTGTTTGCTGGGCTCTTCCTGCACCACATGTAACTGAAAGACCTCTAATGTGATGTCTGATGGGAGTAACACACACTTATGGTTCAAGCTCAGACAGTCTGCACCCCAGGGGCCCCAGCAGGCTGCAGAACTCAGTGTTTATAAAGTGGCAGAGGAGGTCTCCAGCAGGGGGTGACTATTGAGCTGTCAGTCACCTCAGTGGACTCCTTGTTCAGTGCAGGAGGATGCAGGTGCTTCTCCTGTGCATGGGATCACCCTATTCTCCGTTATTCATCTTCCTTAGGCACTTGAGTTAAACATTATACAGCTAAGTGCTGCACCCCTGCCCCAGGTGAAATTTATTTTCTCATTGGATAGATCCAGTGACTTCAAAGCTTACATGGGGCTTGGGGTGTAGTCGGTGGAAGAATATTTGCCTAGCATGGGGGAGGCCCTGGGTTCACCCCCAGTTTCTGCAAAAGAAGAGAAAAAAAAAATAATACATATTATTCAACTACCTTGAATAGTAAAGCATAAAGAAAAAGAATTCAAAATGGCGCCACCTGGTGGAAGTTTCCATGCATACATTCTGGTGCTACCTTACTGATGGATGACAGGTGGGGCCATCTTCCTGTGGCCTCCAGCTGCCCTTATTATTTGGAAATGTCCTCTGGAACCTTTCACATTCTCCACAACCTGCATATGGCTGTATGCTTACCCATCACGCTGTAGCAGCAAAACTGAGGTACCAGGCAATTGTCACTATGACACTGTTACCACGTGGGTACGGTGATGTGAACCCAGTGGGACTTTGTCCACCTCAGACCTGGGCCTCTGAAGGCTGGACACAGGGAGGCTGGGCACCGGGAGACACAGGCCCTGTGTAAGCCGGGACCAGCTGCCAGCGGGCAGGCTCTGTTCTTCCTCCTTCAGTTTCCTAGTTTGTACACAAGCCTGATGCGTGTGGCTGCCACAGATGGGGGCTCCGAGGATGAGCTGGCATCCTCGGTGCACCATACTGGCTGGGTATTGGTGTGTGCTAGTAGCTGAATTCACCAGTGTCCTGAGGGAGGTATGCAGTGCAGCCAGAATGACCTGCACTGTCAGGGAAGGCCGTGTGTGGCGCTGTTCGCCTGGGTGTTGAGGGCAAGAGGAGAGTTTTTTGTGGTATGATGGTTAGGATGGGGCTCTACAGGGGCACATAACATGGCCTGTTTGGAGCAGTGCTTGGTATGGCTGGGGTACGGTATGAAAGGAAAGAGGGGACAGTCTTGGGGAACTTGAGGTCTTGTGTGGCTGACCAGTCCGGAAAGGTTTGAATGAGGTGCAGGAAGGTTCACTTGTGCTTTAGAAAAGCCATTGTGGGGGCTCTGAAAAAACCCAGAGGCAGGGACGGCAGCAGAGAGGAGCATGGCCTGTGCAGGATGGAGGCTTGAGTCACACCAGAGGACCGAGTAACACACAGGCTCCAATACATAACCAGAGGGGACCAGGCTGGGGCAGGCGTGTAAAGAGAGCAGTTGGCAGGTCTCAGAAGCTGAGTGCAGGCAAGGGCTCTAGCCCAGAAGAAAGCAGCTTAAGAACAGAGGGAGGTTCTAAGCCAGGCATAGTGGGGCATGTCTATGATATCAGCATTCAGCAGGCTTGAGCCAGCAGGATCAGAGAATTGAGTGACAGGCCAGATTGAGGAACTGTAAAACTGTCTCAAAAGACTGTCCTTGTGGCAGTTACTGTGACTACCTGTAGTAGGTCAGATTGCCATCCCTCTGTGGGCTAGAAGGGCCTCTACCTAAATCTTCTTCCCCACAAGCTGGAGTAGCCAAAGGCCCTCCATTCATCCACAGAGTCCTGGTCACTGGTGCCCCCTGCTGTCCATCTTGGGTAGTGTATGTTTAAAGGTGTGCTGATGAAATTTTTCCTTGTTCAACCCAGAACGTGAGAAACTGATTGACCCTGAGACATTCAGAGATTTTTACACCTGCTGGAAGGAGACAGAGGCAGAGGCACAAGAGGTCAGCCTGCCTGCCCTGCTTATGGACCATCTGGATAAGAATGAGTGTGTCTACAAGCTGTCGAGCTCCGTGAAGACCAATCGTGGAGTTGGCAAGATTGCCATGACCCAGAAACGCCTGTTCTTGCTCCCTGAGGGGCGGCCGGGCTATGTGGAGATCGCCACCTTCAGGAACATAGAGGTGAGACGGTCATGGTGTCAGATACAGCCGCTCCCCAAGCCACTGTTTGTCCTTCTGCACTATGGGCCTTTCTGTGCCACAACTCGCTCAGCTCTCAACTGAGGGTGATGTGACACCATGGGGCAGGATTATGGGGGCAGGAGGACAGTATTCTTCACTGGGTCCCACTGTAGTGACCATGTTTGGAGATATAAGGTAAGGCTGGCTGAGGCTGTGACTTTCTCACCAGAGGTGGGTAGCTAGAAATGACTGCATCTCAAAGAGATAGCTGCATGCTGACCACTGAGCCACTGTGTCCCAGAGTCTACTTGTGTTTTTTGGCACAAAATTACCAGTTTGTGTGTATGTGTGTGTGTGTGTATTTGTATGTATATACATTATATATATGTATATACTATATATTTTTTTGAGACAAGATCTTGATATGTAGCCCAGCCTGGCTTTGAACTTGTAGCCTTTCTGCCTCAGTCTCCTGAATATTGGGGTTATAGGCATGTGCTACCATGCTTGGCCATATTTTTTTAAAGAATTTTTTAAAATTTATTTATGTTATGCATATGTGTATACTGTCCCTGTCTTCAGACACACCAGAAGTGCACATTGGATCCCATTACAGATGGCTGTGAGCCACCATCTGGTTGCTGGGAATTGAACTCAGGACCTCTGGAAGAACAGTCAGTACTCTTAACTGCTGAGCCATCTCTCCAGCCCCCTTGGGCCACATATCTATCTATCTATCAGTCTGTCTGTCTGTCTGTCCGTCTGTCTGTCTATCTTATCTATCTATCTATCTATCTATCTATCTATCTATCTATCTATCTATCTATCTGAGACAATGTCTATGTAATCTTGACTGTCCTTGAGACACATTTCTATTTATTTACTACTTATTTATCTGAGACAACGTCTCTCTATGTAACCTTGACTGTCCTGGATCTATGTAGAGCTGGTGAGAGACCCGCCTGCGTCTGCCTTGGATTATAGGCACGGGCCACTATGTCCAGCCACATTACACTCCTCCAAAGGAGGAGGTTTGAGTCAGGTGCGTTGGTGTGTGTATGTAATCCTGGCACTCAGGAGTCAGAGGCAGGAGGATTATTGCAAATTTGAGGCCAGTGTGGTTAACAGAGAAAAAAAAAAAGTCTGGTCTGAATTGGGACTCTGATGATCTTACTTTGTGTCTTAGAGTTACTGTCCCAAACTTGAGGCCTAGGGGAGGAGGGTCAGGGCTGTCAAGTGTTCTCAATTACTCAGTAGTCACAGCAGAAAGAACTGAGACCAGTGGCCACTGGATTGCCACACAGGCTGTAGCGCCTGCCTGACTACTTGCTGGCTGGCTCCAGAAGTCCTCAGGGAAAACTCAAAGGTTGTAATGGGCACTCATGCCCGACATTGTGGCCAAACTCACCCCGTGTGGTGGCTTCAGGTCACTTGTCTTGTCTGTCATCAACCCGTGTGTCTGAGTTCTCATGCTGTCCTTGTCCCGCAGGAAGTCAGAACCACCACCGTGGCATTTCTCCTCCTGAAGATACCCACCTTAAAGATCAAGACGGTGGCCAAGAAGGAAGTCTTTGAGGCCAACCTCAAGTCTGAGTGTGACCTCTGGGACCTCATGGTGAAGGAGATGTGGGCTGGAAAGAAGCTGGCAGATGACCACAAGGTCTGAGGTGGGGGAGGTCCCATTGGTATGGGTGGCACCAGGTCCTGAAAGGGGAATCCAGAGCTCTTGGCAAGGAGAATTATGCTGTCTGCAAGGACACAGAGGCTGTTGTCCTGAGACCTGAGACCTTGTGGCCTTTGGGGTATGAGGAGGATTTACTCAGTTTCCCTCTGTGTACACTCAGTTCTGGTGTCTTCCCAGTGAATGGGGGTAGGGTTGAGGGAGGTTTTCCTATTGTCTAAATGGAAAGGAAACCATGTGTCAAACAAGCCAGGTGTGGTGGCATGTACCTGCAATCCCAGGACTCAGGAGGCTAAGCTGGGAGGGTCTGGAGTTTGAGGCTAGCCTGGACCATAGATCGAGACCATGTCTCAAACAATCACATAAGCAAACCAAAATAAATGGACCAAGGCTACGAACAGAGAACTCACACAATAGAACTGCTCATTAGGGTGCTGCAGGGGCTTGTACCAGTCACCAGAGAGATGCGGATGACAATGGTGCCTACCTCTGGCACATCTTAGAAGGACCAGGCTGTCTGGTGGCAGGAGAGGAAGACGGCCTCTTAGGATGGGTTATTGCCTGTTGTGGATCAGGAGTGGATTTGGTTCCTCTAAGGTTCTGTATTTCATGAGCTCTGGCTTGGCTGCTCAGCTCCACACCCACTGAGATATGGTATGCAGATGAGCTGTGTAATGGGGGAAGCCCATGGCGGGACCATTCCCACTCCTGTCACCGGGTACAGTCACAACTGTTCCTTTATGAAATTCCCCTGGCTATCTTAGTATGGTTGGGGCAGGCATGAGGAGTCACGAGGCCCTGCCTGCCTGCATTTAGAGAAGAGAATGTGCTGGCTCAAGGAGTCAACCATGAGAACTTCCCGTAACTCAGAGAAAAAGATTACGTGACACAAACTCCAAACTCCCCAACCATCCAGACTCTTCCTGTTGCCTCAACAAAACACCCTATGAAAAGTACTGTTCTCTTCAGTGAGGCAAAAGCTAGGGAGACCCTCGAGTTCCGGACAGGACTGACACAGCCACATCTCTCCTAGGACCCGCAGTACGTCCAGCAAGCACTCACCAATGTCCTGCTTATGGATGCCGTGGTTGGCACGCTGCAGTCACCTCACGCCATCCGCGCCGCCTCCATCCTGGCCTACTTTAAAACCATGAAGAATGAACGTAAGTTCTGTTGCTAGGCCATGCTTCTGTCACAAGAGGCTGTCTCTGGGGTTTCTTCTGGTTGGCATCTATCACTTAGAAGCCACCCAAATTTTCTTGCTTCCTCCTTTTACTTTTGGAGGAGGGGGAAGGTCTTACCATGTAGTCCAGCTGAAACTCTCAGTACCCATGCCTCAGTCTCCTGAATGCTGGGATTACACACTCAGCTATAATTTTTTGGTCATGCTATTTTGTGTGTGTGCTTGTGTGTGTGTGACACATGTGGGCATACTACCATGTCACGGAGGTCAGAGGACAACTTTCTGGAGTCAGTTTTCTCCTTCCACAATGTGGGGAACTCACAATGAAATTCCCCTGAGTTCACAATGTGAACTCAGATTATCAAGCTTGGAGGCAAAGTGTCTCAACACCCTGAGCAATCTCAAGGGCCCTGGTCTGCTTTGAATAGCACTATTGTCCATTTGTTTGCTTTTTTACTGCTTGTTTGAGATGGAATTGGTCTAGCATATGGCATATGAGTACCCTGGAACTCAGCATATGGCCCTGGCTGGCCTTGAACTCACAACCCTCCTGTTCCAGCGAGTGTTAGGATTATAAGCATTTGTAGGATTTTTTTTTTTTTAAATAATCACATGTAGGTTTTCATTCTTTCTTTCGTCACTTACTCATGGACCTTGTGGTTTTTAGAACACACTGGCTCCTCCTTTCTGGTGCCCCATTTTACGCTGTAAACTGCTGGTCTTGATCTCAGCTGAAGAATTTTCTATCTGGCTCAGCACACTAGAAATATCTAGAAGGCTGTAACTAACAGCCTCTCTGGTCAATGTTGGGGATATATGTGTTCTGAACCACACTTCCTGGGTAGCCATGGCCTCTCTGCACCTGGTTGGCCTGCTGACAGATGATAATACAGTGCAGATGGCAAGGGTAGCCCTGAATGCCAACATCTTTTTCTTTCTTTTCCTTTCTCCTTGTCTTTCTTTGATTTAGTCTTGGGTAGCTCAGGCTGGTCTAGAGCTCTCTCTGTAGTTGAAGATGGCCTGAAATTCCTGATCCTTCTGCCTCCACCTCCCAAGTGATGGCTTTACAGGTATGAGTGGCCATGGCCAGCATCTTTTTATCTTTAAAGGCTAGGATCCTGGGACAGAAATCTCCAGCCTCCTTCCTGTTGGTTTCTGTTTGGCTCTCATATTCTGAAGCCATCCAGAGGTCAGGGTTTTAAGTCTAGGGTCAGGGTGCTGGAAGACATCTTGAGCCTTCTCGACTTCTGCTGTTTCCACTTTAAATGGCCTCCTGCAGCCTCCTGCTTCAAGACCTGCATACTAGAAATAGCACACCTATGGAGGCCACAAAAAAGTGTAAACAACAATAGAAAGTTCGTTTCGGAGCACAGGTTGATGAAGTAGGGATGTCTGTCACACTGTCCAGGTCCTGTTGATACGGAGATGTCACCGTCGTGCTGGACCCCTTTAAGCTGTGACTTCCTAGGTTTAGGGTGTTTGAAGAGCGGTGCCACCATCCCTGTGATGGCTGACACGCTCACACTCTGCCAGAGGAACCCCCACACTGCTCAGTATCCCCTTCCGTGCTCCCAGTGGCCCGTTGGCTCACTATCACCATGGTCTTAACTGTCCTGGGTGTCTCCTGTACCTGGGAGCCTTCCTGACTCCATCCTTTCACTCAGCCCAGTGTTTCTTCAGTACCTCCATGAGATGGCTTGTGCTGGCACTTTCCCTCAAGGAAAATGTATTTTGTATGACGGTGAGGTGTGCCATTTGTGAATGGGTGTGTGCATGCCATGGCGTGTGTGCATGCAGGCGTCAGTCTTCCTCTCCCACCTTGCTTCTCCCACCTTGCTTCAGGTGTGGTCATCTCTCTTTTGTTGTTTACTGCTGTGTACCTCAGGATAGCTGGGTCACAAGCTTCTGGGGAGTCTGTTGTCTTTGCTCTCTGTCTGACCATAGGAACAGGAATTGCAGGAGTACACTCCCGCTTCTGGCTTTCCATGGGTCCCCATTCTCATACAGCAAGCATATAAACCATTTCTTTATTTTTTATTTTACTTTTAATTCACTTCACATCCTGATCACAGCCCCCTCTCTCCTCTCTTCCCAGTCTCACCCTTACAAATCTTTCTCGCATTGTCCCCGCCCCTTCTCCTCAGGGAAGGGGAGCCCCCTTAGGTACCACCCCACCCTGGGGCATCTAGTCCCAGCACATCCTCTCCCACTGAGGCTCAACCCGGGTAGTCCAAGTAGGGGAAGGGGATCTAATGACAGAAGACAGAGACCGAGAGAGTCCCATTCCACTTGTTAGGGGAACCACGTGAACATCAAACTGCACCTTTGCTACAAATGTGTTGGGGACCTAGTCCAGCTCCTGTGTGCTCCCTAGTCGGTGGCCCAGGCTCTGTGAGCCCCCATGGTCCCATGTTAGTTGACCCTGGATCTTCTTGTGGTGTCCTTGACCCCTCCAACTTGCTCACTTCTGTTCCCCACTCTTCCACAAGACTCCCCGAGCTCCACTTGATGTTCGGCTGTGGGTCTCTGCATCTGCCTCCATCCGCTGCTGGATGAAGCCTCTCAGAAGACAGTTCTCATGTCTGCAAGCAGAGCAGACTATCATTAATAGTGTCAGGGGTTAACTCTCTCACATGGGATGGGTCTCAAGTTGGGGCAGTCATTGGTTGGTTTTCCCCTCAGTCTCTTTATCCCTGCACATCCTGTAGGCAAGACAAGGTTGACAGTCCTTCATTTCTTTAGTGGCTACAGTGTTGTTTGTCAGTATTACATTTTCCCTGTCCCTTCATCTGTAGTGGACGTTTAGGTTGGGTCTGCCTTCTGTCTAACGAAGGAAGGCTGCTGTTCGTGTGCAGGCTCATTCCACCTCTCCTGCGTGTGTAGTCAGGTTTTAAAAACAGCTGTTCAAGAATTAGAAAATTAAACCTTGGCTTAGCCTCATCTTGCCCTTTGTCATGTCTGTCCTGACTGTGTGGCCCTGATGCTTTCTGGTCAACCTGCTCCTGAGCTGGGATAGCAGCCAGGAGGCTCAGGTGTCCCCATGTTGCCTGGAGACCTACTGAGCCCTCCGGGAACTCTGTTTAATAGTCTTGGGTCTCAGCAGAACTGCTCCTGTCCTCAGATGGGAGTGAAATCAAATAAACAGTACACTCCAGCTGTTTATATAACTTTAAACGCACGCCCTATCGTTGGCAGCAGTTCGTGGAACAGCTTTCTAGCTCCTCTGTAAACAGTTTACAGAGTTGCCGTAGTAACACCCAGCACACACTCTGTCCTCATCACCTTGATCCCATGGCACAGGAGGAGCCATCTGAGCTCAGGTCACAGCATGCTGAATTCCTGACCCTGCTTTAGCAAATCCAGAAATATGTTCACGTTCTAGTACACGGCTTCACAATGTGAGATCCCAAGCCTAACTCAGAAGTATGGAGTCCACTTGTGATGGAAGGTCTGTAAACACACAAGTGAAAGGACCGGAGTCAGTCACCTGAGGCAGCAGGTGGAGAGGCAGTGGCAGAGGGTCCCACCATCACTTCCGGTGTTGTTGGAACCCAGGATCCATGCGGGAGGCCTCGTGACCGGCTGTTGCATGCACTCATACAAGCAAGGGACAGAACTTGGTTGTTTCTTTTGAAAAATGAGGACAATAGCAATCACGTCAGTCGTGAAGCTTAAAGAAAGGCCATCAGCAGTCCCTAAGGCATAGCCTCGGCTACAGTGCAGGTGATCCATGGGGACAGGAGGCTAGCATGGGGCCTCGAGGGTGCCTCAGGGTTAGTGGGAAGGTCACTCAACCTGGCAGGTGGTCCCAGAAACCTCCAGGGAAGGCAGTTTTAGCACTGTCTGGAAACGTGTTGGATGGTGCAGAAAGAGGTGCAAGTGCAGTGTCTTAGTCATGTAACTAGACTAAGTGTCCATTCACAGATGAATGGGTAAAGAAAATGTGACCTCGGGCCGGCAAGATGGCTCACTAGCTAAAGGCACTTGCTGCCAAGTCTGATGACCTGAACTCAGTCCCTGAGACCCACAATGGCTGAAGGAAACAACTGATTTCCACATATGTCCTATGGTGTGTGCACCACACACAAAAATGCTAAAAAATAGTAAAAGAAAATGTAACATATACACAATGGTGCACTGTTCAACCAGAAAACATATGTAACCGCTGCCTTCTTGCCCCTGTTCCCCATTAGGAATGAGGCCGGGGGCACCTCGGATGCTACCTTCATAACACTGTTTTTTTTTTACAAGAGCGCCCTCTTCAGGCCACATATGGTCTTACAACAAACTCCTAACAGGAGAGCTTCACTTGGCATCCTGCTATCCTTGAGACAGGTAACCTAATTCATGTGCCTGTGTTTCAGTGCCCATGGCTGTCCCAAAGACAACCTCGGAGACCCTAAAACACAAGATTAACCCCTCAGCTGGAGAGACGGCTCCCCAAGGCATTGAAGTCTTGCTGTATACTCCAGGTATCTTGGTTATGATGAACTTACAGACTTGGGTTGGAGGTCAGCCTGGCAGCAGTGAGGGAAAGCCCCATGCTAGAAACAGTGAGGGTGCTTTGTGTCTATAGGACGGGATCCTAACCCACGAGGGTCAAGCTCTCATGACCACTCTGCCCTCTTGTCTGTGTGGCAATGAGTCTAGTGGAGACCCAGCAGACTCGCTCATCCCCTGCCCTCTACAGTATGGGACGTTTCAGGTGTTATGTGCCAGCTCTTGTCTTTGGTTGAGGAGGTTGCTGCTGGCAAATGCTGGTATCACCGTAGGGCAGAGGGCTAGCCTGTCTCCATATGGGAAGCTAGGACGCTGCTCACTTCAGTCACCATACCAGTCCCAAGTGGACTGAAGTTTAGATGAGACACGTGCTTACACGTAAGTAGAGCGAGTGACTCCCAGACCAGCACACTCAACAGCACGGGCATGACCAGGCCAACCCCGAGTTCCTAAGCACTGAAGGACTCTATGTTTAACTACATTGATGGTTTCTGGGCTGCTGCGGTGGGTAAGGGTGTTTGCTTGCCACCAACCCTAACAACCTGAATTTGAACCCACATAGTGGAAAAAGAGAACTGACTCCCCCGAATTGTCATCTAGCTTTCACTATGTGTACATGCGTGCACGCACACACACACATACAAATAGATGTAAATAATATTAATAATAGTAATAATAACAATAATAATGATGATGATGATTCCAAGAAATTACAGTCAGGCGAGTGGGAACTCAGGGACTGTGCTGGCATGTATGATCCTGGGATGATGACATCATCACCGCGAGGGAATTCCCACCCAGCACTGGAGCATAACTCCCTGAGACACATACATCATGAAAGAGGTCACCCCAGTGCTGATACTACCGGTCTCTTGATGAGTTAGGGCAATGTCACAGTCCAAGTCGAGTTGGACATGGTGACATTGGCCTATAGTCCTAAGTACATGAGAAGTTGAGACAATACCAGCCTGGAAAAAAAATACAAGACCTTATCTCTTTTTTTTTTTTTCCCTTTTTTAGTTTTTCGAGACAGGGTTTCTCTGTGTAGCCCTGGCTGTCCTGGAACTCACTCTGTAGACCAGGCTGGCCTTGAACTCAGAAATCCACCTGCCTCTGCCTCCCAAGTGCTGAGATTAAAGGTGTGCACCACCACCGCCCGGCACAAGACCTTATCTCAATAAACAAAGAAAAAAAAAATCTCTTACAGTGCTCAAACTTTTTAAAAAATTATGCCAAGCTGGATGGGATATGGTGCATATGTATAATCACAGTATTCAGGAGGCTGAGGCAGGAGGATTATCACAAGTTCAAGGTTAGGATGAACTACACGAGACCTCATCTCAAAAACCCTAAATAAATAAGTTGACCCCCAAGCACTAAGTGTTGGTGAGAACCTGAAGCAAAATGGCATGTGAGCTTTCGGTTGGCGTGGGAATCGGTGGGCACACTGGATCTCCGTTTCTCCAGCTGACTCTCCCTCTCACGCCCGGTGTTCACCAGTCTTCTTCACACCTCCTGCCTACCTGTGAGCCCTGGTGCAACAGTACGTCCCTGCTCCATAGAGTTCTGAGTTCCAGGAGCTCACAAGACCCCAGACTCCCCAGGGAGTCATCTCCACACCCCTGCACTCTGCACTGCACTGCACTGCACTGCACTGGTGTTCTGTGGTTATCTGGAAGGCAGGAGGTGGCCCCTCCCCCACCACTGAGCTGACCGACAGTCACCTTAAAAGCTTCGGGGCGACTTTCCCCTTCAGGGCGCCTGGATCCTGCAGAGAAGGTTGAAGATGCACACCCCAAGTTGTGGTGTGCTCTGAATGAAGGCAAAGTGGTCGTGTTTGATGCTTCCTCTTGGACCGTCCACCAGCACTGCTTTAAAGTGGGTGCCTCTAAAGTGGTGAGTGCAGCACCTTTAACCCAGCGTGATGTTCCAAGTGACTCAATGACAGTCCTTCTCCAGCGTCCCTGGGTGACTTTAAGAAGCCAGGGGTCCTAAGAACATGCTGTCTGCAGAGGCCCTGATGGCTTGGTTGCACATTCCTACAATCCATATTAATTACTGCAGACTCAGCCACCTGCTAACCTGGTCTTTACCCCCCAAACCAATGCTCACTGTGTATGACTTAAACAAGGCTCTGACGTGTCAGATCCTGCAGGACCAGCGCTCACACGCGCTGATTTGGGCCTGGGTGGTACGGGTGCAGATTGTGAACCTGGTTCATACATCTCTTCCCGTTAGAACTGTATGGTGATGGCAGAGCACAGCCAGGTGTGGGTGGGCTCCGAGGATTCCGTCATCTACATCATCAATATCCACAGCATGTCCTGCAACAAACAGCTCACGGATCACCGTTCTCCGGTCACTGGCTTGGCCGTGCACAGAGGAAAGAAGCCCAGGTACCGGGGCCCTGTGGAGTAGGAAAAAGAAAAAGCTTGGTCCCCAGGGGTGTGGATGGGAAGGGGTCCTGGCCTCCTAGCTAGGCAAAAAGTGTGTGGAAGGAGACATGTGTGGCCTGGTTCTGCTTGTGGGTAGAGGAAGGAGTCTCTTGAGATGGCAAAAACGGTTTTGGCTCTCGGCCTTACAGCCAAGATTTCTCAGAGCAGCCAGCACTTTTGGCAAACTGGAGAGGGTGCACCCTCCAGGAAGTGCTGGTTGTGGTTGGAGTTCTCATTTTTCCAGACATCAGAAATGGGGCTTTGTATGAAAGAGTACCTCAGTTCTTGATGTTGACTCTCTCTAAAATGCCACTGTGGGGCACCCCCCCCCAAGACCCCAAGATTTGCCAAAAGGCCAGCTGTCTGCAGGCTGATGGGGCCACTTCCCCCTCCTGAATCTGTAAGCTACTGTCGTGTCCTGGGGTGGGTCTGGCGCCCGGGTTGCCTTCATTTTCAAGCCCATCCAGCTTGCTTCAGGGGGCTCTGCCCTTCCTGCCAAAGGTATGCAAGGCAGGCAGCCCTGGATGCTGGCACCAGTGGAGGGTCACCCTATCACAGGTGAACCCCATCTCACCCATGTGTCCCTGCCTCTATAACCCCCCAATTCCATGGCCAAGCCATCTTAAGAGAGGTTTGACGACCCATGAAGCTCTCAAATTACACTGGGCATTGTGAGGGTACAAGGGTGCTGCTACCCAGGACAGACAGATGGGAGCTGGGGTATGGCCCCCAGGCAGAGGCTTCCCTCATCTGACCATCTTCCAGTGGAGCCAGCATCCAGAGTCAGGTTTAGGAAAGCCACGGAGGTCACCCATCTCAAGGCCACCTGCTTCCTGGCTTACTTGTCCGTGTACATCCTGATGGACAGCCTCCCTTGTGTATTGGTCTCCCAAAGTCACTTTGATGGAAAGCCCCAGCAGTGGCTTAAACAAAGAGATCACTGAGTTGGGCTGGGCTCCCTCTGGATGCTGTGGGAGGCTCTCTCTGGCCTCCCCAGATATGATGGTTGCCTTGGTGTCTCCTGGCAACTTTATGTTATTCCAACTTCATGTTACCACATCCTCCCACAGTATGTGGCCATCTCTGGGCTCAAACTGCCCATTTGTAAAGACCCCAGTGCTAATGGGCCAGGGCCTACTATAATGATGGTATGTCTGCTTGACTACACCTACAGAGATCTTGTTTCTAAGTCAGGCTATATTCTGCTGCGTGCAAGGAAACCACTGTATCATTTCTCAGGGACATAATGCAACCCATGATAGCAGCTCGTGTCGCTGTGTTTATATCAACTTCAAAGCGAGCTATTTTACATGCCCTGTGACACGGTCAGATCTGACAGAGTAGAGCCCAGGGAAGGCTCGAGAGCAAGGCAGGGTCTTCTAGCTGGGTGGGGGAGCCTCCGTTCTGGCAGCATTCGCCTGCCACGCCATCTCTGGCCCCTAATACAGTGTCAGAGGTGCTTCTGTTCTCTCTCAGGTCAAGTGGGACATTCTGTGCTTACCTGAGAATGACAGGAGCTGGGAAGGTACAGGGGTCCCCAATAGTATTATCCACTGCTCACCTCAACCAGCCACTGTGGATGTCCACTCCTGGGTGCGATGTGCCTGCCCTTCCTGGCTTCTCTGAGCTGGACAGCACTGTTCAAGATTTGGTGCAGTGAATGGTGGCACAGGATCTCTCTGACACCCCATTGATCCCACGGGGCTAGAGAGAGGATCTGAGCACCCAAGACCCTGATATGTCCCTGGTGTGTCACACTTAACATCATCCCTACCGTGAATGGTGGCTTTGTTACCCCCAAGGTTAGATGCAAGGTATCCCATGGCACCTGTTAAATGCATATGCGTGTGTTTGATCCTCCTTCAGCCAGGTCTACTCCTGTAGTCTGGATGGAACGGTCTTGGCGTGGAATGTCAGCACACTTCGAGTGATCAGCCAGTTCCGGCTGCCATACGATGGCCTCATGTCCATTAGCCTGCACAATGACTGCGTGTGGTGTTGTAAGTTTCCATGTCGCTGACCAGTGAGCAGGGTGCCCTGATGCTGCTCTGGGCTGAGCCCTTCCCTTCAGTGTACATGTTTCCAGCTTTGATTCTTCCTCTCCCGGCAACCATGCTGTCCCAGTAGCTTGGCTCACCCCTCTCCATTCCTTGACAGGCTGGTGGATAGATGGCTGTCATTCTGCTCCTTGTCTGGCAGTGCCCAGCTCCTTTTTTGAACCCTGTTGAACCTGACCCAGTAACCCTGTCTTGTCCCCTACAACCTCTTCTGAGTGTGCCACACCTGCCTCTGAAGGCAAGCCTGGCTACGCTAGCTACTGTGACTTGTACCATCCCACGCCCATCCCTAGGACTCTAGTGCCTAGAGCAGAGTCAGACAGTTTGCCACGGGGTGATGGGGGGCGGGCCGGGCTCTAGGCTGGTGGCTCTTGTTCCAGCATGTTTCAGAACATCCTGGGGCACAGGAGTCTCCTGTACTGTGAGGCCGCTCTGAAGCAAATCAGAGACTTCTTGAATGCTGTCGGCAACGTGCTTAGACCTGAGTGTGCCATTTCTGCACACGCTTCCTTGCTCTGTCTCTCCCTGTTTTTCCAGGGTCTTGTATAGACCATGCTGGCCTGAAATTCTCTTAGGTAGCTATGGCTCATCTTGAACTTGCGATCTTCTGCCTCCACTGTCCCCACTCTTCACTGACTCAGGAGGGACCAGGCCTTGCCTGCACAGAGCTGATGGACGCAGGCTCGCCAGCCCTCCACAGGCACCCAGACTGTGGGCCTGCCCTCTTCCCTGCCTGCGGCTGCCCTCACTCTGCATTTTAATCCAGCTCTGTCTTCTCTGCTCTCTTTTCAGCTTCTCTTTCTGCTTCCCTTTTGCACGGGTGCTCTTAAGGGTTGGTACTGCGTGGTCTCACATCACTGGGCAGTCAGCAGCCTTCAGAGAAATTAAGAAAACTTACTTTGCCAGGATGCATATTGTTCCTGGTGAGTCCTGCCACCCAAGTTTCCCCTGCTTGCTATACTCAAGAGGACTGGGCTTGGCCCCCTGATCTCCATGAAGTGACAAGAGAACAGGAGATACCAGTCTGTGTTAGAACATCTCACAGGGACTGTGAGACAAGCTTCACAGCCATCACAGGAAGAGAGAGCCGGCTGGGCAGGCAGTTCCTGCCTTTCAGGGGTGTCCTAGTTGCCAGAACCCCTGTAGCTCCTGACTCTGCCCGACTCTCCTTTCTTCCTCTTGACTTGAGCATGCCCTGCCCATCCATCCCTCCTCTCCTCTCGGTTCTTCCTCCCACAGGTACAGTCCACAAGATCCTGGTGAGGACACCGCAGGGTTTTGTTGAGCTGAAGACCAAACATCCCAATGAGAAATCTTCCTTCCTGACCTTCCAACTTCTGCCTGAGGTACTCCAGGCCTGTGTGTGCAAGTCCAGCCTTGGGCTGTCTTGGTTGCAGTGCTATTGTCCCACGGTGATTTCTGTCCCAGGAGCAGCAGCTGTGGGCGGCCTCTACAGGGGTCAGTGAGCTGTATATCTGGAGCCTGAAGGATCTGGACCAGCCTCCTCAGAAGACTCCATTACAAGACTGCACCGAGGTCACCTGTATGATCCGAGTGAAGAGGCAGGTGAGGTGAAAGTGTCTAGCCACCAGCATCCCCTCAGGTCCCTCTGGCCTTGTCTGTGTGGCTCTGTCTTCTTCCAAGGTTCCTTTCCTCCTTAGTGGGAATGAGTGGAATATGAGGCTGGCTGTGCCAGAAATTGTCATGTGCCTCAGATTTCTTAGTGCTCCGTCTGGCGAATGACAACCCTACTTCTCCCAGCTGGAGGCCTAGTCAGCACCAATCCCAGGCTAGTGTGGGCAGGCTAGCTGCTTCACTGGAGACAGCAGGCACACACTGTCTGTTAATATTGCAAAAGAATTCAGAGATCTGCCTGCCTCTGTTAAAGATGATAAGATAGCTGGGTAGGACCAGTGCCTGAAATTTCCTTTTCTACCATACCTGGGCCTCACCTTGCTATGTCCCAGGGTGACCCTGAGCTCAGGAATCTGTCTGCCTTTGTAAGTGTAAACAAAAAACTTAGCTGGGTAGGGTCTCCTTGAATCACCACTCCCTAAGTCTCTTTCTCTCTTTCCTTAGTGTCTCTCTGTCAAGTTGGCTCACAGTGCAGCTGCCTCTGTTCCTTTAGATCTGTGAGGCCCCACAGACAACTCATGCTGTATCCCTGTGTTTTTGCATAGTTGAGAGATTATATATTGTTGAACTCATGCTTTTTAGAGTTCTTTCCCACAGCCTTAAGGCCTGTCCTGAAGGTCCCAGCATTTACCATTCTGCTGAGACATCAGCCACACCCTTGACTCCTGGGCTCAGTGCTTTGATTATGATGGATTCATTAGCGATAACAGGGAGGCCATTCCTTGAAGGAAGAATGGGAAAATATGTACATTATTATACACACAAGCCTTATGCCCACAGCAGCCATCGACACTTGTGGAGGCCCACATATGCTGGCTGTGTCCCAGGGGCAGGAACAATGTCATTCTGTCCCTACCAAGGCCATGCTGTACCTGGCAACACAGTTCTGGGGCTTGGGGTGAGGCACACACAATGTAGGTGAGTGTCTGTGGGGGAAGACTGCTACCTGTCCAAGGAAAGGGCAGGAAGGGACTGAAGGCCTACTGTTCCCTTAGGTCCCCTCTAGAGCACCTTCACTGAACTCAAACCTCCTGCAGGGCTCAGCATGTTCCAGGAGAGCCAAGCGAGGTATTAAACAACAATCATCCCAGTAAGGCTGTGAAGCGTGGTCCATCCTGGGGCCCCCTTCTGCGTAAAATGCAGTAGTGGAGCAGGCCAAAGGTAGACAGTCCCATGCCCAAAAGGTAAACTGGAATGAAGAGAAAAAAAAAGACAGATGTGACAGGTCCCATCTGTGCCCAGTGTGTGGCAAGGTGTGATCCCATTGTGTGAAGTGGAGCTAGAGTCAGCTGGTCTGCAGTGTGGACTTGGTGTAAGGTACGCGAGCCTTACACACACACACACACACACACACACACACACACACACACACACACGCTCACTACTCCAGCTCTCACACCCATCCTCCCACAATGACAGCTGAAGTTGCCCTCAGCAGATCTCAAGTACAGGAGACAGCATGAGCCGGGGCCACATTGTCCCAAGGGCTTTCAGGCCTGAAGGTCTGTCCTCGGCCCTTCAGGTGGCCCAGACGCTTGGCCAGCAGGAAGGACATGTGTTTGGGGACGTGCATCTGTCACAGAGCACTGAGCTTCAAGGGAGTATCTCTGTTTCTCTCCCACAGATCTGGGTGGGCGGCAGGGGGCTGTCTCAGGGAAAAACCAGAGGGAAGATCTACGTTATGGACGTGGAGAAGGTGACGGTGGAAAAGGAGCTGGTGGCACACTCGGACACTGTGAGGACCCTGTGTTCTGCTGAGGACCGATATGTATTGAGTGGAGCAGGCCAGGAGGAGGGAAAGATCGCCATCTGGAAAGTTGAGTAAACGCTCTGCACTGAGCCTGTGAGAGGACACCTCCCGACCCACCGCTGTGTCAGTGGCTTGCTGGGTGGGGCCTGTCTGTTCCAGGGGCCTTCACCTCCTTGGGTGAGCAGCTACATCCCATTGCTGATAACCTCCACTGTAAAGTTACCTCATGTTACCTAGAAACTTCCAGAATCCACACCTGGGAGCCAGCACCTCAGCTGCCAACCTAGCTGAATCGCATGTGACCTGTGGGCCTCAAGTCTGGCCTCTCCTCTGCATTTGCTGTTTACTCTGCAAACACTTGGGCTCAGTGGTGTGGCAATGACTGCTATGTCAGTCAGCCACAGAGCCTATCAGGACTCCACTCACTTCCTGATTCCAGAGAGGCTTGCACTGGGCAGGTGATTCCCCCTTCAGGGAAGGTGACCAAGGCCTGCCCCAGGGAGGGGACAGGACTGGTCAGGTTTGTCTGTTTAGAAACTGGGCAGCTGAGCAGCTCTGTCTTACCATTAAAGTTTTAATGAAGACATCAATGACTACAGGCAGGAAGCTCGTCCCGGAAGTATACTCATGAGTGACCGCGTCACTGGCTCGTGGTACAGCTGCACTTTGTGTGTCTCCTGCATGTGTGTTCACAGCGCCTCTCTATTGAACTGTACATAGCTATCTGCACGGAGGCTTGTGAATGTATTTACCATACTGGCCCAATTTCATCCTAGAAATGTTCTGTGAGGTGGGTTTCAATCTGGATGTTTCAGTATGGATGCTGGGCCGGAGGATACGCCCTATCTCCTGTGAATCCTCCTGTGAGTTCTGCTTGGAGCCCTCTGGGTCCCCTGCCTTGGGTTTTCAAGACTCCATGTCCACCATTGGAGAGGCAGTCACTGAGTTACCAATGGTCTATGCCGGTCTCTAAGATCAGGCCAGGGTCCAGAGGCACTTGAGCTCATGCGTGTGAAGACCCAGGCCTGGAGCATCTGTGCCACTGCCTGCTGGCTCCCTTGAACATAGTGCAGAGGGTCTCTCTCAGAGCCACATCCCTCCCCTGGAGTCTGTGCTCCCTGAGGGGTGTTCCATATGTCCAGAAGGACAATGTGGCCAGCAGCCAAGGGCACAGGTTCAAACTGTCTTTGTAAAAGTCGATCATAAATGCATTCTAAGTTATTTAATGCCAGTCCGTGTATGACCAGGTGTTTACAACTTGTGATAATAAACCCTTTCTGTTAATGCTGGCTGCTCCATCTGGCTGCTGTGAATGGGATAGAGGGGTCTTGGAACTGGAAGTGCGTTTTCTTTGCAGTGCTTGAGATGGAACCAGGGTCTGTCTCTTCCCCATAATCAAGGGCTCTAACACCGAGCCACATCCTCTCAGCCTTGGAGACGGCTGGAAGTTGAGCACTTTCGCTTTTGTGACAAGGTGGAACTCTGTAGCCCAGGATGGCCTCAACCTCCAGCTCCTGCCTTAACCGCCCAAGTGCTGGGGTGACAGGCATGCTGACCATAGTTGGGAGACTGTTTTTAGTTTCTCTGTTTATTCTAAGCATTGATCAAGCTGTTCCGAGTTGGACTCATTTGTGGTGATTTTAATTTCTACGATCTCATATGGAACAACCAACTGGTACAAAGAACCAGGGACTTTAGGGAGTAGTCACTTATACCAAGAGGAGAAGCAGTGGACAGTGGTGGGGCTGTTCTCTGGTACCCAATGGACAGGAGTGAGCACATGGCATTATATTTGTGAGGGGTTACTGGGATGAAATGGTGCACTTTGACCACCTTTGGTTTCTCTGTGTCTTGGACTCAACCAGTAAGGGAGGGGTGAACTCATCCCAATGGTGAAGCCCGTGTCTCCCTGGCTCTAGATCCGTCCTTGAGGGTAAGAAGGCGTGTTGTGTGGCTATGGGTCCTAGGAGTGTGCCTGCTATGGCTCTGCAGGGTTTGACAGTGCTCAGGCAAGGGTGGGACCAGTGGTATAGTCAACTGTGCAGCACTGACATCTCCATCATGGGAACGGCTGCAAAACAAAACTCTTACAAAATGACTCACCAGGCTGGGCAGTGGTGGCGCATGCCTTTAATCACAGCACTTGTGAGGCAGAGGCAGGTGGATCTTTGTGAGTTTGAGGCCAGCTACAGAGTGAGTTCTGGGATAGCCAGGGCTACACAGAGAAACCCTGTCTTGGGGGGGAAATAAGAGAGTGAGAGAGAAACCTACCAGGCACAGTGGTGCGTGCCCTTAGTGGCAGCACTCTAGAAGCCGAGGATCATAAGCTCAACAATGGTGTGAGTTCAGGGTGAACCGGGACAGCTCAGTGGGGCAAAAGGTGGAGAGAGCCTGGGGAGAGCTTAGTGTTTGTATTAGTTATGTTTCTTGTTGCTGTGACAAAATCCGTGCCGGAAACAACTTGTGGGGGGGGGGGGGAAATTTCTTTTAGCTCACAGTTTGAGGGTCTGGTCCAGTCTAGTGGGGGAAGGTGTGATGGCAGGAGAGGGTGGGACACTGGTCCCATTGTACCACACAGGTGATTGCTGGTGCTGAGCTGGGCCCCTAACCCTTGGGATGGTGCCACTTGAATTGCACTAAGTGTGCACAGACTACATTCTCTGATTAAAAGAGAAAGACTGCCTGACTACATAAAAATGATCCAACTGGGCTGGTGAGATGGTTCAGTGGGTAAGGTTCGCTACCATGCCTGACAACCTGCGTTCCCTTCCTGGGACCCCCATGGTGGAAGGAGATAATGGACAGCTCCTTCCTCAATGATATCGTGTGTCGTCTACCAGAGATGTGGTTTGTAAAAGCGTGGCTGAGAGAAAAGGACAAAGGATGGGATACAAGTAACACATGCACACGCACACACACGTGCACACACACACACACACCACACTCCACACCCCACATGTGGCTGGGCTCCTGTAAGACAAGACCACCTTCAGCAAATGGTGACTAACTGCCAACTTACAAAGTGAAGGCAGGGGTCAGGAGCTCAAGGTTATCCACAACCACATAAGCAACTTTGAGACCAGCCTCAAAAAAAAAAGACAGTCTTAGATTTAGTAAGATGTGTTAATAGAGACATAAAACAGAATATGGACAAAACCCAGACTACAGATGGAGACTATGGCATCTTCCTTTCAGTGACTGGTGGAACTCTGAGGGTGACTATCCAACAGCAGCCGTGTAGAGGGAGGGCTCAGACAGCTGCAGCAGATGCTGGACAATACAGTTAGGAAAGGTCTGACTCCCATAGAACAGAAACATGCTCTCTGACCACATAGAGTTAAGAAAGGTTCTAATCCCACTCAGGAGGCAGAGGCAGGTGGATCTCTGTGTTCGAGGGCAGCCTGATTTACAGAGTGTGTTCCAGGACAGCCAGGGGTATACAGGGAAACCCTGTCTCAAAAACCAACCAACAACCAAAGGTCCTGATCCTACAGGACATGCTGACTACAAAGTTTATTTAGATCCCACTATACTTGGTTTATGAGGTGCCGGGGTTCGAACCCAGGACAAGTAAAGCCCTAAAGTAACTAGGCTACGTCCTCAGCTTTATTCATGGTGTTTTCAAGTGTCTGTAGCTTACAAAGGAATTTCCTCAGACAGAGCACCTACGTACACACATGACAAATAACAGTGAAGACTGTTTTTCCTAGGATGGGGAACAGGCAGGATGTTTGCTCTCATCTCTAGGCAACACTGCATGGAGTTTCAGCTACTGCACTGGGCAAGAACAGCAAACACATAGAGTGGACTGGTTAGTTGTGGTGGCTCATGGTTCTACTCCTAGCATTTGTGAGGCTGAGACAGGAGGACTGCCAGGAGCTTGAGGCCAGCCTGAAGTTATGTGAGACTTTACCCACTCCCACCAAAAACACAGAAGAAAAACAAGAACTGAAGAGATGGCTCAGTGGTTCAAAGCCCTGACTGATCTAGAGGGTCTAGGTTTTGTTCCCAGCACCCATGAGGCCTCTTCTGGCTTTGAACGCTGGGCAGGCATGTAGTGCACAGAGATTTAAGCAGGGAAAACACTCATCCACATAAGAAGTCGCAAAACAACAGCTAAGAAAGACTAGTCTGTAAGGAGTATGGCTGTCTGCTTACAGACATCACTGTCTGTAGAAACCTGAGAAACGTGAAACTCAGCTTGGTAATGGATATGACGTCAAGGACACAGGATTGCAGCAGAAAACCAGAACTATTTAAGCTGTACTGACTGTGTAAAGCAGTCCGAGGTGGAAGGACAACCAATGCAAGATGGAAGGCCAGAAGACCAGTATCCTGAAAGGCCAGACATCCTGGACAGAAACTTTATAAAAGTCTCAAAAGACACATTGTGTTCATGAACTGCAAAGCTGATCATTGTAACATCTGCTAAGTGACTGAGATTCGTGGATTCCAGAGCTGGGGATTACATCACGTAAAGAAATGCTGAGAAAAAAACGTTTTAAAAAGAGATCCGAGAAACAAGTTGGCCAGGATGTGGTTTTAAAGCATCCCTTCAAACTGCAGTGACTGAGAAAGCAATGATGCTATCTGTTGTGACAGGTAGGCAGGCCAGAAGGACAAAGTGCAGGTTCTGGGCGAACGCATAGAAACAAGAAAGCCACTGGACAAGAAGTGCATAGGCATGCCAAGTGTATGCAGCCATCGCTGCGCCGCAGGTGACGGGAAGGACACTACACATGACTCCATCAAAACACCATATTAAAATGGAAAAATAAAAATAAAAAGCTAGGCACAGTGGCTCATGTCTGTAGTCCCAGCTTTTCTGAGGCTGAGGCAGGAGGATCACAGTGAGTCTGAGGCTAGCCTGAGCTTATGGAAAAAGGCCCTGTTTCAAAATCTATGATATAAATGAAAAAATAAAATAGAAAAAAAAAGGAACCATAATTAGGGCAAACACTAGATCCAACAAAAGCTTTTTTTTTTTTAATTTAAATCCCCAATATGTAAAGAGCATTTACAAATTAAGATGAAAAGCCAAACTGAAAAGCTCCCTTACCAATGAAGCTACTTAGATGGCCACTTAAAAAAGATGTTCAGTGGGGCTGGGGGGTGGCTTTGTGCTTAAAGGCACTTGTTTCTGTTGCAGAGGTCCTGGGTTTTTGGTTTCCGACATCCATGTGTTGGCTCACAGGACCTGCAACTGTAGTTCCAGGGGCTCTATCGCCCTCTCCTGGCCTTTGCAGGCACCTGCACACACATGGTAAATGTCTAAACACACAGGCTAAACACTCATAAGAAAGATGCTTAGCATGGCTAGTTTCCAGCACAGTGCAACTTAAATCATGTCATTTGATGGCTGGGTGTGTGACATCACACATTTTCATTAGCACAGAGAAAAGGTGAGCTTCCTCAGCCAGGGGCACTGTGTGCACACACCCGTCACTCCAGCGTGCTGAGACACACACAGTGAAACCTATGGAACTGACAAGAGACTAGGGGCCCTTCCCTTCAGTAGTCACTGCACACATACCATCTTAGAGACTGACCTCTGGCAAGCTAGGAGACGGTCCCAGCCCAGGACTGTTGTCGCCTCCCAGTTGAGGTTACACAGATAGGGTGTTTGAGTCACAAGTCACTCACTGTGCCATGGCTGCTGAAGGCCTGGAAGGTGCTGACTCTGGCTCCTGAAGCCGGCAGTGGGTGGGTGCCCCTTTGGAGAAATTCTTTCCTAGTGCCACCCTTGAGATCCCCTGAGAGCTCAGGCACTCGGGGCTGGTAGACAGTAGGGGTGCCACACCTGGCTCTCCCCAGCGGGGGAGAAGGGGCCTGACTTGAGTGTGTGTGTGAAGGTAGAATCTCAGGGCCCTGGGCCACACTACCAGTACTTAACTGCCTGTCAGAAACCACTGTTTTTTGGCCCAACAGGGTCCTTTAGGGCTCCACAGTAGGAGTTCGCAGCACGACCCCAGCCCCATGCTCAGGGAGTGACCCAGGTTGAGAACCTTAACAAGGGTTGTTACTGTTATAAACCTTAGCAGGTTACCAGGAGACACACAATGTATTCTGTCCCAGGAAGGCATGGGACACCCACCTCCAGCACCCAAGACTGTACACATACACAAGGGCCAGATATCTCCCCTTTTGCATATTAGGGCCTCTCATTGCTCAGCAGTTTTCCTACAGCAGGGAGGACCCCATCCTACCACCAGGAAGGAACAGGTCCGACCTCCTCACCTCTGGGCAGAAGTGACTCTGGGGGGCTGGACTGCTGGGGCCCAAAGCTGCAGGAGCCTATTTTATGGGCCCCGGGGGAGCTCTGGGGACCCTGCCATGCCTGTAGGCATTGGCCACAGCCAGGAAGAACATTCTGCCTCCCCCTGGACTCAACAGGCTCTGGGTGGGCAGCGACTTGAAATGACAGGACCACACTATCACCTGCAATGATAACATTTATTGAATTAGCCACAGTATAACAGCAATAAAGGCAGGGAGGCACCAGCCTGGCAGGAAGGAGTCAGGCTGTACACACCGAGCGATGTACAGGGGCCCAGCAGCCCAGCATGTTTCAAAGAAAGAACAAAGCCCCAGGGGCGGGGGTGAGGGGGGTCTGGACAGCAGCAGGCGTAAACATCCACCTAATAAAAAAACAAAGTCATGTGTGATAGAACTCTCTCTAGAATCTGCTTCTTCATAAATTGTAACATGTGTTTAACACACACTTAACCGTTGCTAAAATCAGCAAGAGCTATTACAGTGCTCCAACTTAATAAGTTGATAACAGTTGTCCTGTTTCCAGTTCACAAAGGAACTAAATCGTTTTGTTCCGAGGAGCCTGGGGAGTGCCATTGTGCCGAGGCCTTTCTAACAACTGTTCTTCCTGCTACTGAATCCCCAGTACAGGACCCTTCAGCAGGCAGCAGGGGCTCCCAGAGGTTGCTCTGTTCTCCTGGAGGCCCAAGGGTTGCGTCAAAGGGGCCAGCTCAGGCTTCAGCCATGATGCTGGCTTTTCATGGTGATGAGCTACTGAGTGCACACTCCCTGCCTGCCACGTTGAAGAGTCAGTCCAAAATGGGATAAAATCGACAGCACAATTGCTGTGCTGGGCAGGCCCCAGGCACTCTCGAAAGCTCTGCTTTTAGTTCACATGCCGAGGAGTGAGCCCATTTCTGGTGACAGCCATTGGAGGATGATTCCCCCGTGGCTTTACCTGCACAATCCAGGTGTTGGTTAGTGGCTGAAGACAGAGGCTCAGGTGGAAGCGGAACAGCTAGGGAGTCATGGCATTTGGTGCGTATGAAGTTGATGAGTGTCCGGTCTCAGTAGATGGTGTTTTACAACACTGACCTGTGTCATATGTAGCCATGGTTGCTGCTGCCGCACAGACCACTTGCCACAGACAAAGGGAGCCATCAACTCCACAGGCTGCAGAAGCCAGTGGCACCAGGGAGATAAGGCGGCCAGGCTGCTGCTGGTGGAGGGGCCACAGCACTTTCTATACCGTGCCTTCTACGACATCCTCACCACTCCAGGCCACCAACCAGATCCTGCTCTGTCACTCCCAACCTTGCCCAAACTAGCCCTCACATGGCCCTGAGAATCTCAAGGGTGGAAGTCTGAAGGCTGTGCACCTGTGTGAATGTTCCAGCTGAGACCTTAGACTAAGAACAATGTCCCATAGCCAGTTTTCCAGATACCAGGAAGTGCCACCATACCATTCTGCCCTGAGACTGTGGACCTCTTAACAGCTCGTACTCTTGTGCAGGCAAACTTGGGCCACACATCTTAAGAGGCATCTCTTAAAACATCTGTTGACTTTCATAGGCAACAGAAACAGGCTCCCTTCCCTTAGTAACCTGCTTGCAATCCTGTGGCCTGGGACCAGCGGAAACTTTGCTAATCCCCTACCACAAGGTGCTTGCACATAGTCTAAATCCCAAGGCGCTACAAAGCTAACTCCTTTTGCATCCTCGGCATTGGCTACAAATGGGCATCTGCTTGACTGCCGGTCCCCTGGGTCCAGGTAACTAAACCACTTTTCCTCTCAAGATCATAGACCACAGGAGAGCTACTCAGGTGCACTCTCTGGGATCCCACTGCCTATAGGTGCTGGGTCTGCAAGCCCAGGTCAGGAAACAGAAATACCTGGGCTGGTCTGAGCAACACAAGCTTTGGGGTCACTGACTGCAAAGCCAGTCCTCCTCCCCTCTGACAACTGCCCACTGGTGCCATCTCAGAATAATCTCTCAGTGAGGTAAGGGCTAGGCAAACGTGTCCGACTACTTGTTTACCCCAGATGAGACAACAGTCACCTTAAGGTCGTCCATGGCTCACTAGGTTTATCTGCAAGGAAGCCCAGAAATCAACTCTATTACCACCCTTGGGTCTCCATCCCAAGGGCCCTCACACTGACCAGACCCAGACAGCAGCCTTTGGATGTAAACGTCTTAACAGGCTCAGGTCTTAAAAAAATACCAGATGTGCAACCTGATCTGACAGCAACAAATAGGCATGCCTCTGGCTGTTTTTACCTGGGTGTCAGCATCCTACCAGTGGCTTTGCCAAGACCTGTGCCATGAACAGTGTCCTTGTGTTACTTCAGATTATGGTGAGGCTGGTGTCTTAAGACTGGCCCACTGTTTGTGGTGATCCTATTATCTCTTGCTCCTGTAGGACTGCTAGACCCCAAACCTCCTGTCATTCAGGTTCAGCGAGCATGGTCTGCAGAAGCCTCTGGGTGGGATGCTGTGAGCAGCGTGTGTCCTAAGACCCCACGCTCATTTTGATGGTTCCAGGTTTTGCCCACTTAATTGTCCTCTGCATCCCTGCCTCCCTCTGTCCCCCTATGGCAAAGTGAAAAAGCAGGGTGCATGAAAACAGAGGCTGTAGTCCTTAGTCTCAGGAAGGAGGGGATACCATCTTAAAACTAAGTTGCATGTGAGTGACCTGCCAAGGATGCTGGTTGGAGAGAGGAGACCAGAAGTGCCCACTTCCCCAAAGAGACAGAGCAGCCCACTGACAGGGCTTAGCTGGCTGGGGGCTTAGCATTGGGACTGAGCTTAGGAATCCAATTTCCCCTACCCAAGGAGACTTGCAATTCTATTCTCAAGGGCAATACAGAAAACACTGGAAGGTGGAGCTAGTCCTCTGCCGGTGTAGGCTTGAGGAAAGACCGAGGCAGGTGGAAGGTACCCTTGTACCCTGAGCACACACCTCTGCTCCCCAGATGTAGAACACTAAAGATGACAGTACCACCTGGGTGGGAAAAGTGGCAAGACAGAGCCCAGCCAAGGACATAAACACGGCGTTCCTTTGAAGACACAGAAAATTCAAGTAATTTATTTAAAAACTGCTTACTTTCATCTTGAAATATATATGTGTGTATATCTGCTTTAGGTGCTCATACGCCGCATGATTCTCATGCACTTTAAAGGACTTTATGTAGAAAGATCAACCGAGGCAGCAAGAGCACGGCTCTGCCTTCATCTGGGTACCATCCGGGGGACCGCCCCTCTCCTGAGTGCAGACTGACTTTCATGAACCGAGACACTGTGGAGTTGTTAAACAGAGACTGTCACTTGTAAAGTCTTTACCCACAGCTGCAGCATTTGCTGAGCCTGCTTCCCTGAAGCCCAAGTTTTGCTCATGTGCAGAAATTGAGACCTGCGCGGGGCTCCTGGGTCAGCAGCCTCCTGCTCAGGCAGATGCTCACTTCTCTTTGCCTTCATTCCCATTCCAGTGACCATCAGTAGGAGCAGGTGATGAGGTCACAAGATTTCAGTTAGGTTCCAGCGAGGATCAATGTCACCAATGTGGCAGGGAGGTAGGCCTTGGCACCTTCACGTGCCCTACTCTGATGCCATTGTCCCCCACTCTCGAGGTAGCCTTGCAGCAGGACTTGGGAGCCAATGCTCACCTGGAGCTCTGTGCCTGGATTTCCAGCCAAACATGTAGAGACAAGCTGAAGTGTCACACAGAGCCAACAGCTGCCCTGTGGTGGCTTCTGGGGAGGACCATGTGGGTAGGGACAGGACGCAGACAAACTTACACACAAGCACGCAGGAGGCACACTGAGAGTTCACATTCAGCCCTGCTGATTGGTGCTGTCCCTGGGTGGGATGTCTGGAGGCTGCCCTGGGGAATGGCTCCCTTCCGCTCAAACACCTCTGGGACCCTTCCCCGGCTTTGGTGTGTGGTCTCAGCTGTGCACAGGACCGTGAGCCTAACTCACCAGAGATGCTGTTCTTCTAAGAAAACCACAGTTGTGAAAAAGAAAATACTGTTTTTAAAATAAACAGAAAAATACTCTGAAGCGCTGCAATACCAGCCTGGAGCTGCAGGTGTCCCTGACAGACACCCGCTGCCAATCTGTATGTTGCGCTGCTGTTGTCTGCTGCCTTCAGATGACACCTGCCAAGGGAGCCAGTTTCTGCACTTCCAATTACTGGTCTAGAAATGCAGACCCTTACATTTTCTAAATTGCTTATTGACTATGCTGTGAATATCTCACAATTTAAAACATGCAGAATGATATACCTGCAGAATAAAAGACAGCTGAAATTAAGTTCTTTTTCAATAAAAAAAAATATTTCAAATGATTTTTTTTTAATTGTGGGAAAGGTAATTAGTGTGATATTTTTGTCTAATAGCTCAAACCTACCCTACACCTAACACCTACTGAACTTGGACTGTGCTCTGGGAAGGACTCCAGCTCGCATGCTGTTGGCAAGCATAACGCCCAGTGCATCCTGCCCTCCAGTGTGGAATGTACTAGCTGGGGCTCACACCATGGACTCCGTCTCCACCAACCCCCGCAGGCCCCCCTTCCGAGACAGCTTCAGTACAGTGGGCTTTTCACTGTCTGCTCCACCCTCGCCTTCGCCAGTGGGCCCTGAGGACAGGCCTTTCTGTTCCTCCTTGGCTTCTTCTGACACCTCAGGGTAGATGACCAGGAATGTGGCTGTCAGGAAGCCCAGGAAAGAGCCCACAGAGGCCACTATGGGGATGACAATGATAGTATTCACAGCGTCAACCACACCCCCAAGGGCAGATGCAACCAGGATCTGGGAGATGTAGACCTGACATGAGAGGATGGCACAGTCGATGCCAAATCCACGCTTGGAATTCCCCGGACTGTGGTGGACATACTGCAAGAGAAGAGACACATGTGTGAGGGCACAGAGAAGGTGATGATCATTAGGACCTTGAGGCTACGAGCACCAAATGCACTGAGAGGAGACACACTTGCCTGAGCTAGGCAGCTAGCAAATGCCAAGCTGGACTCTCCAGAGCCAGAGAGGTAGAACATTATGGTTCACAGGGAGGAACTCAGAAGTAGTTCTACAACCTAATCAGGACTTTATTCCCCAGGATACCACCTCCAGTCCTAAGAGAGAGGCAGGGCAGACATAGGGGTGGCCACCTCACCCCAGAGATCTCCTTGGAGAGCAGGGAGCTCAAGTCACTCATGCACGAGGGCTCAGGTGACAGAGCTGGGGATACCGGGCAGTTTTATTTGTTCATGTTTCTTGAACACGATATAAAAGAATGTCTGGGCACTACATGGCTACCCGCACCCCATCATCCTTGAGATATGGATGCAATCTACCCAGAAGATGGAAACCATAGACTTTAGCTTGTGTACACCACAGTCAGAGGGAGATTGTAAACACACCTTCCAGAAACCAGAAGGAACAACAGAAGAGAGCCCCACCTTACTCAAGCAACAGAGGCCATAAGGGCGCAACACCCATTTCACCATATATGGGACATGCTGGGTGACAGATGGTATAAACAGTTAATTTAAGGGCTGAAATCATATATGTATGCTTTCTCTGATTTTGATGATTTCTGGTTATCAGAAACAAGTCTGCTATGACCATCGTTAAAAACTCCCAAGTGTCAGAAATTCACCATCATACTGAATAATTATGCTGAATAACCCATGGGTGCAAAATAGAAATCAAGACAAAACTCATAAAAACCTGGGTACGTGTGTGCATATGGAGACACATGTCAGCACAGGTCCTCTGTCCTCTGCCACTCCTTGCCCTGTTCTCTCAATAGGGTCTCTCACTCAATGGCGGTCTAGGCTTTGAGCCCCAGGGACTTTGTCTGGGCCCTGGCACTGGGGTTTGTAATTACAGGCACATGTTACCATACCCTAGGTCTTACATGGGTCCTGGAGATCTGAATTCAAAGCCTCATGCTTGGACACCAACTTTATCCACTAAGCTATTTCCCCTAGACCTTAGAAAAATCTTTGGAAAAAATTTTCTTTAAAGTAACACATTAGCTTGTGTGGCTATCCATATTATTTCAGCACTCAAGAAGCAGAGGCAGGTGGATCTCTGTAAATTCCAGGCCAGAGCTGGATACTAGTGAGAGAGACCCTGCCTCTGAAGGAAAAAGCAAAGCCGTATACTGAAAGCTCTAGATGTACGTGACGGCTCACGTCTGTAATCCCAGCACTCACTAGACGGAGACAACAGGATTTCTGTATGTGGGCTGGAGCCCAGGCTGAGCTCCATAAGAATTCACAGGCTACAGTGTGATAGCTGGGGTGGCCCTGAGCCACAGAGTAGAGGAGCGCACGCTGCTTGACATGCTAAGACAGACAGACCTACCTACTTCAGAGAATGCACCACATCTGTCAGCAGCAGAGACAACTGGCCAGAGGCACAGTCCATGCACTTATGTGGCCATCTGGTGACAATGCAGATAGAGTGGGAGGCACTGGGTCCAGGAACACCCACCCCGGGAGGAATGTGAGAGTCTAACTCCATTCCCTCCAGCTATGCTAGAACCTACTGGGTAGACAGCAGGAAGTGACACAGAGGCCTGGGATCAGTGGTAAGTTCTGACTTACTACACGAGCCGCACAGAATGAGGCAGAACAAAAAATGCTAGTCTAGTTACAGGAATATCAGATGCAGGTGCAAGTGAAGTCAGGGTACCAGGAAGAGAGGGGCTTCTAGATTCTGTCACCATCTTTCTTGGTCTGGGTGATTCTGTATGACTCACTTCTGAAATGCTAGCAAGGGGTTTAGCCTCAACAGTTATGAACTCTGCAGAGTAGTACAGCTACAAACCACCACTACCGTTAGGTTTCATGAGGAGTGGGTGTGGTGAGCATGTACTGAGAGAACTGATTTTGCTTTAATGATCAATGGGATCAAAGGTGTGTGCCAGTGTACCAGGTGCATGCTTGCTTCTTCCCCCCACCCCTCCAGACAGGGTTTCTCTGTGTAGCCTTGGCTATCCTGGAACTCACTCTGTAGACCAGGCTGACCTTGAACTCAAGAAATCGCCTGCTTCTGTCTCCCAAGTGCTGGGATTAAAGGCGTGTGCCACCACCGCCCGACTGCTTCTTTCTTAAGTAGCCCAGACTGCTTCTACTTAAGTAGCTACTTGAACTTGCAGCTTTGGCACTTTGGCCTCCTGTGCCTCCTCTACACCTGGCTCCAGTCCCTTCACACAGGGCCCAACAGTGGTAGCTCAGAAGCAGTGGCTGACAGAGCAGCTCTTCAAAAGCCACAGAATCGAAGAGCACTGAGGCTGCTAGATCAGGGGACAGTGAGCCCGGAAAGGGAACTGCCCATAGTGGGGAAGATGATGGTCCAGGGAATTGTGGGTCCAAGGGGCAGAACGGTCAGAGGAGAGAGACCCTGTGGCTGGGGAATTACTAGGAGAGTGGCAGCTGTCATCTTCATCAGAGGGTTAGACAGAGAGGGTAGCAGGGCAGAGGTGGCCTCATCACCACCTTCACTCGGCATCCTTAGAATGGCTGTACCTCCTTGATGTCATGGTAATGCCCTAGGAGGGCGTAGGGGCAGTAGGAGATGCTCATGGAGACGACGCCCATCGTGCTGATGGTGACCATGGCCACATAGACATTGGGAAACATGGCCATTACAGCAGTGCCCACGGAGAAGCCCAGTGTCCCCAACATGTAGATGATCCTGATGCTCAGGTCATAGTTGTCCAGGTACTTCTGTAGCAGGGCTGCAGAGAGGGTCACAAGGATCACGATTTAGGTGCTGTCCACACACACCCTTTACCTCCAACACTGCCTCCCTCTGGTTGAACCTAGGCCTTCAGGCATAAATATAGTCTCCTGCCTACCTGAACCATGCCTACCTTGATTCCTCCAGGTTCTAGCATTTCTGAAAGAAGCCAGCTCTCTGGCCTCCATGGGATGCTGACTGCCTACCCAGGTCTCCTTGGGAGAAATCTCTGGCCCTTCCCTTGTCACTCTGGATTCCCAGCACTCAAGGCCAGTCTAAGGATCCTGCCTCCTGATTGGGTCCTCACAGGTACCGCCTCCTCCAGGAAGCATCCCTGCTGTTAGCAGATCTGTGATAGCGGTGTGGTCCCTGCTACCTGGCTGATCTGCCCCACCCTCCCTGCTTCAACTACAGATCAGGTAAAGCTGAATTCCATTCCAGGTTCAGACAGAGTATAGACAGATAAGAGAGGATTCCAATCCTAACTCTTTCAAGTGTTGAGACTGAGAGGGGCATGCTACCTTAGGATGAGAGCCTATCACCCCAGCCATCAGGGTTCCTGTCCTTGGCAGGCTGGACTGTTCCACTGCCCTTTAGATTGCTGGGCCCCAGATGGGGTTGTCATGCCAGGGACAGTGTCCTGAGACAGCACTCAGGATGGCCTCCCAGCCTCAGGAACACCTGATCCCAGGCTACAGCAACTAACTTGAACAGCTTTTCCTCTACTGAGGCAAAGTTCAGGATCCTGATACTCTGGGCGTGCCATCTTCTCACCTGAGCAGATAGCACCAGTAGCAGCGTAGATGACCAGGCCCCAGCAGCCCATCTTCACACCAGCGTTGTAGGCATGCCACTTGGTAGAGTTGGAGGGGGCCTGTTGTAGAGAGAGGAGGTTGAAGGCATTTGCCACCCTCAGGGCAGAGAGATTACTCTGCACTCCCATGCAGGCAGTCTGAGAGCTGACAGACACTATCTAGTGAGGAGGGTAATCAACCCACGTCCAGGTCAGTATCTGGTAAGCTATTTCCAGTCCCTCCCAGGCCACACTCGACTCTTGCCCACAATGAGAAGTGGAATCCTCCTGCCTGTGGCCCTGAAATAATGCTAGTCTGGACCTGCAGAAATGACTCTGCCTTCTCTGAGCTGCCATGCTAGTACCTGAAAAAGGTATAACAGATCACTGTGGCCACCTACACAGCCACAGTGTGAGCCCAGAAACCCTAGCAGGGCCTGGCAAGAATAAAAACAGGCTATTACTTTGACAGCTGAACCAACACTCTCTCTGTTCACAATTTTCAAAGTGGTTCTGGTCCTGTGCCGTTACCTGGCATCACAAATGGTCACCATAGACGCCACTGCAACAACTTTGTCTCTGCTGTGTGACTGCGCATGCATTAGGGTGCACACGGACCAGCTGCCTGCCGGGCATTCCCTGACCCACATGGCCATGTGGATGCAGGGGCAGTGCATGCAGGCTCACAAGAGGCCCTGGCATGGGCTGCCTAGTTTTCTAGGCAGTGGAACTGGTAGCCACAGGGTACTCACCTGGGGGTTCCCTTTGAAGATAACCTGGCCCATGAAGTCAGTATAGAAGACAGCCTCTGCGATGACGGAGAACCAAGTGAGCAGGTGGCAGAGGCAGAGCCACATCAGCTCCTTGGGCATCTTCAGCATGGACAGCCACAGCAGGCGCACAGTGGTCTCTGTCTCGCCCTCCTCACTCTCCGTGTCCCCGCTGGAGGCAGTAGCCCCGCTCTGGTTGCGGTGCCGGGAGCGCTGCCGCTGCTGCAGGTCGTACAGGTCGCTCATGCTTCTGGATGGCTTGATCAGGACCACTGCATTGGCCCGGCGGTAGCGGTAGCAGTGGGACCCAATCTTGCCGTAGTAGGAGAAGGTGCTGGAAGCCTGCCTGTGAAACATGTGCCTACGCCGCCTCATGGAACCAGATGTGACAGAGGGCTTCAAGTCTACCTTAGAGCGGCTGAGGGAGTTCATTGGTGGAGAGCCTCTCCCATTTGGGACTTTAGCTTCATTCAAGTGATTATCAAGCAAGGTGTCGTCCTCCTTGGTGGACTCCCTGAGGAACGTGGACAGGCGGGGCAGCTTGGCCCTCAGGAGCTCTTGGCTGGTGCTCTGGGGGGTGCTGGGGTAGGAAGCATCTTGGAAAATGGAGGGCTCGATGTCATGCAGGAAGAGCAGCTGAGGCTCCATGTCCAGCGTGGCGTCAGCCATGTGCAGCACCGAGTCACTCTTGCTGCGCACGATGTCCACATCGAGGTAGTCCAAGGACAGCTCGTGTTCTGACTGCACTTCATCTGGGAATGGGGGGCTGCCGTCCTGCATGCCCCCACCGAGGGAACTGAGGCGGGTAGCAGGGGCTAGGGCGCCAGGCGGGACGCTGGTGCTGGGCAGGGTGGCATCCTCAGGGCCGCGGTCCTGCTGTGGGCTGTACTGCTCCTCCTCGATGCTGAAGAGATGCAGAGCCACCGACACTGAGAAGATGACGGCAGCGAAGAAGAACAGCACCTGGTTCTGCGTCTGGAACCAGTCACCTAGGAAGGTCTGCGTCCAGTCCAGCCCACCCAGCACGTAGCCAATGGCCCCACCAAGGCCTGTAGAGAGAGAGAGGGGCAGCGAGCCTCAGTCCCAGCACAGGGCTGTCCTTTACACAGGGTTATGTGGCAAACCAGTGAGATGAAGAACGAAAGGACAGCTGAGACAACAAAACAGAACAACTCGGGAGACTGCACAGCTCCTAACACTGGCCTAACATTCTCCCCAGCCAGAAACCAAGACAAAAGGAGTCTCGGCCCACAGCAACCCTAGCACACCCATGTATTCCCCTCCAGCTGAGTGGCAAAGCCTGGGCAGTATCTACCTGGCAGGCATGTCATCCAGGCAGGCCTTACTCCCTCCTAACCTTGCTTCTCAGTCCCTTTATCCTACTGGGTTCACATGTAAAGTGAGTCCCAGTGCATCCTAAAGCCACCAATGACCACAGATCCCTCCCACCCACCTGGGGCCTGGTATGGGGCTTTACCAGCAGAGAAGGCGTGTATGTTGAGGGCCATGTCTTGCTCCTCACTGTCTACCACATCCAGCAGGTAGGCACGGATAGGCCCCTCAGTTGCATCGGCACTGAAATCCAGGACCACCACTCCCAGCACCGTGAGGACAATGCCAATGGGCTGCCGGCTGGGAACATCACCGAGCGCCAGACCTGGACAGAGCGTGGGGAAGCAGTCATACGCCAGTGTCAACTGTCAGGCTCCTCGGGCAAATGCTTTTAGGATAGCAGTAAAGTTCACCCCGTTTCTGTGGTTTGTGGGTGTCCCCTTTTATCCAGCCCCCAAGAGCTCCCTCTCTTTAAAAGTATTTATTCTATTATGAGTGTTTTGCCTGCATGTATTGATGTGCATCTCATGTGTGCTTGATGCCTGCAGAGGTCAGAAGAGGGCATCAATCAGATCTTTTGGAACTGAAGTTACAGATGGCTGTGAGCCACCATGTGGATGCTGGGACTTGAACCTGGGTCTTCTGCAAGAGCAGCAATGCAACCTACTAAGCTATCTCTCCCTTCCTCACAGTTTTTCAAGAAAGAAGGTGAGCAGGTTCTTCCTCCTCTGACAATCAGGCAACAGTGGTCACTGGCTGGTAAAACTCCTGGCATCAGCTGTAGTAGCTGTGCAAGGACCACTGCCTCCATCTCTGAGGACGCTATCTCCTCCTCTGCCCACTGACACAAACTCCTCTGTGCTAATTCCTGAGCTAGTTGGCTCTGCCTTAGCTTCCAAACTAGACAACAGGCTGTGAGTACAGAAGGGCCTAAGGCCACACTGCCTCAGCAGGCACCCTGAGCATTTAAGGAGGCTGCCTGCCCTCACACACCAAGTCTCACCTGATAAGGAAGCCTGCCTGGACCAAGGGATTGATCTCCAGATTGATCATTAGCTTATACTGGGACTGACTTGTTCAGGACTAGAGGTGGGGCAAGGAAAAGTCTGGCCATGAAGTACAGTCTTCTGACTACACCTTGACAGGTTGGCCCACGGGTTGCCCAGGAGGCCCACTGGCAAGGGAAGAGCTCAGGCTGAAGTGTTGGTGCCTCCAGACTGGCTATATGTGGATAACCTGTGGCCAGGGCCACCCCAAGGTTGCTCTCTATACATGTCACCGCATATAGGAAAGTAAAGGAATGCTTGCAGGTGACATAGACAGGCCCAGGGTTGGCAGCAAAAACCAGGAAAGTGTCACCTGCAGATTCCTAGATAGGAACCATCTCTGGTGGAGGATCCACCTGGTACAGGTGTGACTCAGAAAGGAGACACTCAGGCCAGGAGGAAGATGACCCAAAGCTGCTACAAACTGTCCCTACTCTGGTTCTCAGAGCTGTGACTGCCCCCTGGAGGTGGTCTTGGGGGGCGGGGGGGGGGGCTCTCTGTCCACAGCCCTGCTGCCTCTGGAACTTGGGCAGACCTGTCCCTGAGAACCCACACTGCAGTCCTTCACCCGCGGAGCCAAAAAACAAGGCTTTGTTTCCACCAGTTCTGAATGGTGCCTGCAAGGCAGAAAATATTTTCCCACAGAGTGGCTTTAATTAAAAACAAAACAACAGAAAGAGGCAAAACAACACACGAGGCATGAACCAAGAAAACAAACATCAGACTGGGCTCTGGACATTCTCAGTACCATGTCTAAGAAAAGGAGAACAAAAAAGAAAAGATAATTTCTGAAATCACGCTGGAAACAGGACGTGGTGTCAGATACGCATTAAAAACAAGCCATCACAACAGGAAGCGTTTCCCTGTGAACAGGTTCCTCCAGCTTTCCCATGTGGGCCTGGCTCTACTGCCAAGCTCCCTGCTACAGTCTCCACCAGGAGGTCCTCAGCAGCCTGAGCGGGCCCTTGCACAGTGACCCAAGGAAGTCACCCGATAAGGCCCCTAAGCATGCACTGCTGCAAGCTCAGCAACACTCACCTATAGCAGAGCCGTTGAGGAAAAGTGCAACACCAATGAGGACCCCCACACACAGCACTAGGATGAAGGGCCGCCGGCGGCCCCAGCTCAGGGTACAGCGGTCACTTGCAGAGCCGATGAGCGGTGTGAAGATGAGGCCGAGGACAGGGCTCAGGAACCAGGTGAGGCTGTAGTACCTCTCGGGAAGGCCTGCAGGGACACACAGGGACACACAGCCCTGGTCACTCAGCATGTACACCCCACACAAGTCTCCTCAGGACAGACCTAAGGGTCCTCTGGAGTTGAAGACAAAGAGGGTACTCCAGATCTTGGAGCCAGTACTGGGCCCCGCCTGAAGGGCCACTATGTTGTTGGTACTGAGCAGGGCTGGGTTACTCAGGTATGATCCCCTTCCCTCTATACCATACTATGTTAGTGGTCCGATATCTTTGGTTGTAGGAATAGGACTGAGGAAAATCTATTACAGACAGTCTACAGTTTACAGAGCCACCAAGGACCCCAGTTACCTTGGCAATGGGTGCCCTGAGCACCAGGGTGGTAAAAGCCCACGTGTCCACCTGGAGCCAGGAGACCACAGCCAGCACCCAGTGCCCATTTATCCAGGCATGGCATGGTGAGTGTGGTGGCCTCAGGATGGAACCTGGATGGCCTGACATCAGAGTCTATGCCACTTTCCTGTCATACAAACTCAAACGTGGTGTCAACAGAGCATATGAATGATGGCCCTGGGCACAGGCCAGTGCTCTGCAGAGCAACTGGAATGGACGTGCACAGGCCAGCAGTTCTGGTGCACCTGAGCACATACCACACCACCCTAAAGTGACATGTGAAGACTCATCACTGAGTCTGCTACTACAGGTCAGAGTGCTGGTTGCCCTTACAAGGGCAGTGAGTGGATGCTGGGTAAGCATGGCACATTGTGTGTCCTGGATGTGGTTGGGAGGCTTTGAGTGTCATCACAAGATCAGCAAGACTCTCCCCACTTTACAAAGACTCGAAGCTTACTTAAACTCACTCCACCAGACAAGCACTCATGCTCTAAGGACACTGAGGAAACAGACTCATGTTGAGCTGGCAAGAAAAATAAACGTGTGGGAGGAGAGCATGTCAGGGGAGGAAGCACCTTGCAGAACCTCGTGCCATCACACCATTAGGTACCAGGGCACTCCGCCAGGGTCTAAGGTGTGTGTTCTGACCTCTGTAGCCATGCCTGGCTACAGGAAGGCTAGGTCTGGTTCCCATCCCAAGTCAGCAGATCAGACAAGAGTCAGGGAACTAGAGTCTACCCAGTGAGTTCCGACAGATGAGCCAAGTGGAATTCTAATGGTATGGGCTCTTCTTACCAGGCAAGGCACTCAATCGACTGTTTTGCCCTCGTGTGCCCATCAGTAACACCTGTGTCATGTGTCCTGTCAATCCCTACTCAAAATGACTGGGAGTAAACAAGGCAGTCTGCGATTCAGGGGAGGGGGAAGCACCCTGAGGCTCCCACTGACCATGCCACCAACTCAAAAGTAAATAAGAAGCTTAATTCAGTCTTGTGGACATGGCGCATCTTCATAGGACCTGGTAGAACCTTTAGCAGGCTTGTCCTTTCCTGCCTGGAGCAACTGTCTTGCTGTCCTAACTCCTGAGGAATGGGAGATAGCTATTGACTCAGGTAGCGCCTTCTGCTGCCCTCAGTGCCTACCCACCCTGAGCACAGGGTTCCACAGACAGACCCACTGGACCTGAGTTTATCTCAGTCAGGTTATAGCTCTATGAAGACACTGAGACAAACAAGTCCCCTTGCCAGGCCCTCTCCTCCCACACGGTACCTCTTCAGAACTGACACTGTGCTGCTGTTGCTGTTGTACAGTCCAGCCACCTGTGGCCAGCCCGTCTCTCAGCAGATACCTTTAACTCAGGTGCCCTCGCTGCCTAGACCCAGCAGTAAGTATGGCCCCAATACTAAACCTGTTTGAGACAGCAAGTCCCCACAGAGCAGAACTCTCCCCATGAGGTGAGAGTGCCAACATCAACAGAGCCTGTGGCCCCATCATCCTGGCATCAGTAGGCCCAGGCACCGGTGGACCCTTAGGAACACACACCTTAGCAAAGCTACTGGTAGGTTACCACATACAGGTACACAGGAGTCGCAGATGACTGACAGGTTCAGGAAATGCACACAGGAAGTCTGCAGCATCTAGCGAAGGGTCAGGAAAAACCCCAGGCAGTGAGAAAGACAGGCACATGTATTTGTCTGAGCACAGACAGACTGGAGAACAATGTGCTTCTTATCTCTAGAGTAGACTACAGATTAGTAATCTACTACAGCACTCCACAGACTAAAACAGAACAATAAGTGCTCTCACAGATGGACAGGGCAGGCTCTAGAGCAAGGTGCTCAACTTTGTGACACTTCAGCATGACACGGTCAACTGTAGTATGCTGGGTTGCAGTCCATCTGTGGGCTGTAGGATGAGCACACACGGTGTAGAACAACAGGCCCTGCTGTACCCGAAATGGCCTTCCAAGCAGCCCACAACCAGCTACTAAATGAGGCCATGTACTGACGGGCAGCTAATGAGAGTTAGTGAATAGTACTGGCTCCTCCAGGTGGGCACGGCAAGCAAGGCTGCCCAGGAGTGGAGACAGAAGCATCATCCCACACAACTTTTACAAGAAGTGACAGCTGTAGACACCACAGCCCAACAGCTATGGTTCCAGGATCAGAAAGAAAACTCTGCTGCCCAAGACCATGTGGCCTCTCACATTACATCTTATAAGAGATGGCTGTCATACTTCCTGACACAAAAGACGGATAGACAGACGGGCTGGAGAGGTGGCTGAGCAGCACCGGCTGCTCCTCTAGAGGACCCCAAATCTACATGTCAGCTCAGAACTCTCTGTAGCTCCAGTCTCAGAGGATCTCACAGCTTCTTCTGGCCTCCAAGAGCACCACACATGCATGTGGTACACAGACACATATGCAGGCAAAACACCTCAAAATTCAAGCTTTAATGTCTATAAGTTTTATGAATTAGTCTGCCTGCTGGGGTCCAGGGCTGCTCACTCACATTACATCTTATAATGTGGCTCTAGGCGCAGGGATACAAGCTGTCAATCTCAATTCCAGCCCTTTGTCTTCTATTGCTCCTGGGGAGGGAAGAGTTTACTTGATCTTGCAGTTAGTTCTCAGGTCACTTCCATCACTGGTAATTCGCAGTAGGCACTCAAGGCAGGACCTTGAAGATGAGAGCTTACTGGCTTGTTCATCCTGCTTTTTTATAAACATAGGAAAAGCTGAGTAGGGATGACAGTCCCCATAATGGGCTGAGTCATGTCAATCATAAATCAGAAAGCTTGTCTACAGGTCAGTTTAACGGGGGCATTTTTTTCGACTAAAGTTCCTCTTCCTAGATGACTCTAGCTTGTGTCAGAATGAGACAAATCAACCAGGACACCCCTGGAGAGGTTGAATTGCCGTGCCTCTCAGTACCTACCGTTAGGTCTGCATCCTCTGTACTCAACCTTCCCACTGCTGACAGAGGAATGTGAGCTATAGTGTGAAGCTCTGCACTTGGGCCTCTAATAATGCCAGCTTTTGCTGTGTTCCTTAGGAATGTCACAGCTGGCCACTTAGCTGACACTGTTGTGTTCTGCAGTACTTGTGACAGGACACTGACCAGGAACAGCACCCCACCCCAAGTTCTCTCCTGAAGAGGGATGGAGCTGGGTGAGACCTCCACATGGTGCTAACAGCCACAGGTGGTGACTGACTGCTAGTGGGCCTGGTGATGTACCCGGTACAGCACTGTGTGCTGGAGGAATCCAGAATCCTACTAGAACAGGAAACATGGCTAGGCAGCTTGAGCTCAACTGTGGATGGTTGAAGGGTAGCAGCATTAGCTACAGAGATCGAGAGCTGTGCAAACCAAAGAGAGGGGCCAAGGACACAAGCACAGGGGACACAGCACCAGTGGTGGCATTACAGCTGCTTTTGTTACCCCCATCTACTCAGGAGTCTATAAGACTCCAGACCCTGGCCTCCAGGAAACCAAATGCCATTTCAGCTACCTGTATGAGGGCTGTCAAGGCACTAACCAGGCGACAGCATTCTGTTCCATCACAGATCTCCAGTGCTGCCCAGGGTGAGCAAAAGGTGCTGGGACCCACAACACTCAGCTGCCAGCACCCACATCCCTGGGATGCCTCAGTCAGGCGATTCCCAGCAAAGCCCTAAACAAACACA
The DNA here is from genome assembly GCF_011762505.2 of Arvicanthis niloticus. Lineage (NCBI taxonomy): Eukaryota > Metazoa > Chordata > Mammalia > Rodentia > Muridae > Arvicanthis > Arvicanthis niloticus. Next base: position 48,878,661 of record NC_047670.1, read on the forward strand.
ACGCCCGTCCCTAGTAAATAATTTTTGTTTTTTTTCCAGGCAAAGGTTGAACAACAATGGTGGGACCCGGAAGGTTCCCTGTTCACAGGAAATACTCACTGTGTCACTGTGTGTACATGGGACAGCCCACTGCAACACTTGGGTCACATGCAGAAGTTTCTATTCACAAGGGCATTTTTGATAAACTGGTGTTTTGTGGGGGAGGGAGGCTGGGAAACTGGCCTATAAATATTTAACAAAAGGTCCAGGATGGGAATAAGAACTCATTCTTTCTCTCAATGGACAAGCCGGCAAGGCCAGATAGGTTTGTACTCCTGGACAAAAACCCCATGATAACATTTGCTGGTGAGAAACTTTTCGTGGGAAAAGCTCAGCATCCTTGAGTGACCTCAGGAATCTGACAGCAAGCTCACTATGAACCCACTTCAGTGGGTCCAGTGAGTTTACTTTTGCTAAGGCTGCGGCATGAGGAACATGGGCTACCTTCCACAGGCCAGGGGCCAGCCTCATGGTTACCTACTGCCATGCCAGAACCTAAGCAAGGGCTGCAGAGACCCTGGGGCCTCCTTAGGCAGAGAGGGACTGTACTGGGGAAATAAATGTACATCTCCAGCTAAAGGCAGAGCCAGAGAGTACACTCTAAAGCTACCAGTGCCAGGAGAAGACAAGGAAAGAGTGACGCTTGTGAATCAGGTATTTTCTCCGAGCTGTTTCAAAGGGTTGCTGCCATTGACCTGCTGCATGTCACTTCTATGCTTCCATTACCCACAGCGTGATCCACAGCATGACCCTCAGCTCAGTCACACAGCTGAGGAAGGGTTCAGGGCAGACTGCATACACTTGTCATCCTAATACTTAGAAGGTGGAGGAGAGAATCAGGAGCTCATACCATCCTTGGCTACACAGCCAGTTCAAGGCTAGCCTGGGACACATGAGATCTTGCCTTTAAAAACTCCCTCTAATTCCCTCTCCAAAGAGAAAGAAAGCACAGACTCAGGGGGGCCCACTTGCTGTGGGGGCCCAGATCCCCATGGAGGCCCACTGAACTATAGACATAGCTGTCTGCACATACTGCACAGGCCTGGCTCCACAACACTGATTCAGACTAGGATGCAGGCTAGGAAAGCTCAAAAGCTACAGCCATTCTTAATGGACACATATCCATCACCAAGCCCAATGCCAAGTATTCAACTATCTTCCATGTGGAGTGAGATGCATGGAGGAAACAGATCACCTCCCAAGGCCAGGTTTCTGAACTCATGAGACTGGGGACCCTGCATCATCATCTTCATGGCTACATGGAGGCTGGAAGCCCCAGCGCACCTGCCTCCTGAGTACCTGCAGAAGAAGGGCCTGGTAGGAAGGGCACAGGGCTATGGGTACCCTCCTCCCACTTCGGCCTCAGAGCAGAGTACTGGAGAATGAATGCTGCATCAGGGGAAGCCAGTAAGCCCCACATGGTGCCAATGTATGACTTCCCTATGGGATCAAGTCTCATGCACGTCCAGGTAATTCAGTACTACCTTCCCCACTTCCCAGAAGAAGCTGACAGGACAATGATGCTATGAAAGGATGTCATGCTCATGGTGACACTTCCCCAGAAAAAAACTCAACATGCCAGACTACAGCACCAGGAAGGGGGAATGAGCATGTTCCCTGCTGGGGACCCAGGCATGGATGCTGGACAAGTCTCCTCAGCTCTGGTAGTAGCACTGACACCCAGCACCGACTCCACTGCCTTAGCTTCCACTTCATTTAGAAGATGGGGTGAGGTATGCACCTCTAAGGACCCAAGGACATAAGTAACAAGAGACTACCACCACCACCCACACACCACCAACATGAGCCACTCTACCCCACAGGTGTACACTGCCATGCTTGGCACCCGGGAAGCAGAGACAAAGCAGACTTGGATAGGAGTTCACCTAGGAGCAGGAAGAAATGTCTTACTAGACACCAGTGGGGAATAGTCCTGAGGACGACGGGGTAGCACTGAGCTGGTCTGAGCCCAAAGAAAAGACAGTCAGATGGTAGAAGTGAGTAGCTCAAGACAAGCTTCCAGAGCCTTTATAGGTATACCAGTAACTAGGACCAGGGAAAGAAGTGCAGGTAGCAGGCAGATGACCTCAGCAAGGAAGCACAGGTGCTGGACTGAGTGGCAATGGGGGAGGGGAAGAAGAGGGCCTCTAGTGCCTTTAGAAACACAGTCTGGCTGGGCAGTGGTGGCGCACGCCTTTAATCCCAGCACTTGGGAGGCAGAGGCAGGCGGATTTCTGAGTTTGGGGCCAGCCTGGTCTACAGAGTGAGTTCCAGGGCAACACAGTCTGGTTTTGCTTGTGTGTGAGTGTTACTAGGTCACTCCATGCTGGACAGCGATTTGTGTAGCACAGTACACAGGAGTATGGCCAGGTGCAGGGCTCATCCCTGCCTCAGTGGTGTCTGAATTGTGGGAACTGGCAGGAAGGTGAAGGAGGAGCCAGAACAACACTTTTACCTAGGTCTAAGCAAAGTAGTCTAGCTTTTTGCCTCCATCCCCAGGTACCTTTTTCTGCCTTTCGAAAGGACAGCCTTTCTTTCTCCATGTCTAGGGGCAAAGAGTAGCCAGAGAGGGAAAACTTGACAGGCAGACAGGCAGGCCTAGTAGGACAAGACAAAGAACATGAGTAGCCCTGCTTGGAGGAAGAGATGCTGGCGGAAGGGAGCTATGGAAACCTGCAGACCAGCCAGGTGGGCAAGGCCCAAGTGGCAGGAGAAGCTCAAAGGCTGGAGATGTGGCACACCAGAAGGGTAGGCAAGCTTAGGGGGTGATTTATGGGGCTTAGAAACCTGTGTGTCCAAGGATCCATCAAGTCCCCCAAGGTCAAATGCCAGGAGAGCACAAGGCTATAGAACAAATGGTCACTGGGAAACCCTTGCCTGGCCTGGCAGCTCTGTTGAAGGTGACCTGGGCCAGAAGGACATCTCAGACTTGATTCTTTGTTGGCTACAGACTCTGACAGTACTTTCGTTTTCAAAGCTTCAATTCCTCAGACAGGACATGGAAAATGGGCCTTCATACCTATTCTCTGCCTCCCCCAACCCTTCTGGGTATTACTGTATTCCTCTATCTAAACTCTTAGACTGACTGACTTATTTATTTATTTTTTTAAAGACAGCCTATGTCACCCCAGGTGCCTTGAAACTACTTATGTAGGCCAGGCTGTTCTTTTTTGTTTGTGTTTCTCTGTATAGCCCTGGCTGTCCTAAACTCACTCTGTAGACCAGGCTGGCCTCGAAATCAGAAATCCGCCTGCCTCTGCCTCCCAAGTGCTGGGATTAAAGGCGTGCGCCACCACCGCCCGGCACTCTTAGACTTTTTAACAATACCTTGTATCCCCAGGTAGAAGTTCCAGAAGGGGGTGGGCCTGTGTAATGTGAACTCTTTAAGCAGATCTGTAGCATGCCTGCCTAAGGCCAGACTCAAATTTCCTGTCCTGTCATGACTACCCCTGAACAGGTGACCCTTTTGTTTGCCCTGCTTGAGCAGAAGGTGCATGTGGCATGCCTGGGGCTGCTCTCAAAATGAGTACGTAAAGTGAAACAGACTCTTAAATACTGGGCTTATCACTGCTTCATTTCCTGTGCAGGTAAACACCAATGCCCAGGGATGCAGGTGTCTGACATGCAGAAGCCATACTGGGCCTGTCCAGTCAAGTGCTGAGCCGCTCTTGGCCTGCACTGCACTGCTGGGAACAGGTGATAACAAACACTTCACTCCCAGGATTCTATACTCAGGATGGGTTGCACAGAACCCTGTTCATTATTCATGACTCCTGTTACTGAAGCACACTTCCAACCCAGAACCCTGCAAGGCTATCACAGCTGACTAGCCTTGGCTGTCACAAGGATACATGTGAGGAAGTCAGGTTGCACCCATGTTCTGGACAAAGGGACAACAAAGGACAACGAACCCAAAATGGTTCCCAAGGAGCTGCCAGGCCACATGAGGAAGGCCTAACTAAGCTGCTGGCAGGGAGATCAATCAAGCTGGGCACAGAATAGAGAAGTGTTATTGGGCTTAGGGTTCTACAAGGGCAAGAGACAATGCAACTCATAACTTCTGCTGGGTCAGAAAAGTGTCACCTAAACACAGCATTCGCCTTAGCCACTCCTTCACAGGAAATCCCAAACTGCAGGTGTGCAGGTAGCAAGAAAGTAAAGTACAAACAATGACTGTTCCTTGAGCCACCTGCATTCGTCACAGCCTGCACGCCTGTGCCAGGGCTGCCTTGCCTATCAGACCCAAGCCCAGGCCCAAGTTCCTCCTTTGCACCCAACTCAGCTCAGCCAAATGTTGGAGAAAGAAAGTCCTACTTGTCCATCCCCTGCCACTCTCAGTTTCTCTAGGCTTTTCGTTTTGTAATTTGTCTACAACTTGCAGACATGGAGGGTGATGAGCAGTTCTTTATTCTGATGTGCCCACAAGTTACACATTGTATCACCTACCCATGTCCTCACTTCACTGGGGATGTGGCTCATTGGCAAAATGCTTGCCTAGCATGTGCAAAGCCACAGTTCTCCTCTGCAGCACAGCAGAAAGTAAAATAAAAAGAGGAAGCACATAACCCACCTCACACCAAAGGCAAGACCTATTTATAACTGTTTACACAAGTTAATGTGTACATACTTTTTGTGGCTTCAATTTAAACAGCTACCTTTTCTTTCATGTTAGGTAAGAATCCAGGGCTTTGCACAAGTCAGGCAAGTGGTCCAGTGGGCACCTTCTATACTGACTGCTTTTAAGAATTAAAAACAGCCAGATGGAGAGATGGCTCAGCAGTTAAGAGGCCACACTGGACTGTACTTTGTTTAAAAAGCCCACTTCTCCATGACAATGGTGTGCGTCTCCCACATCCACACTCCCTAGCTGTGTTGGACTAATGTCTGGCACACAGAGCAAGCCCCTGTGGGCCTTGATGGGGTCTCTGGGTTGCTGATACCCTTGGTCTATCTTCTCAACATATATTTGTGGCATTTTTGTTAACATGTAACTCATTTCTGGCTTTCATCATAAAGTTTTAAATGACCATTTCCTGCAGGAACTGATGAAGTTTTTTGCCCTCATTAACCTACTATGTATGCTCTGTGTCTGTCCTGTTGCTCTGTTCTGAAACAGAAGTGACTCTGTAACCTTTCAAGTGCTTCTCAAACTACCCTGCATCATCACCAGCCTCATACACAGTGCAATTTGGGTGTCTGGAGCAAATCCCTGGAAGGCATCCAGGCTCTGAATGGTAGCATCCTCAAGCATTGCCCCGGTACACTAACTGGTCTGGTCACACTGTGTATCCTTCACCTTCACTTCTCCTCACTCAGAGCTGCTTAGGGACAGCTCCTATTGTGTCCTTCTTCCTGTACTCAGCTAGAGAACCTCCATCAACACATCCCTATTGTTGTCAATTCTGTCTGAGAGACAACAGGGAAGACTCCAGGCAAGGGCATCCAGAGCAAAGCCCACAACCTCTGCCTCAACCCAACTGAGACCATGTTCACTTACAAGCTTTCTCCTCTGCCAAGTAGCGTTCAGGTGACATGCCCAGGTGTCCAGGCAAGCCCCAGGCTTTGGGCTGCCATGTCACTTCCATGACAGGCACGCTGCCCAACACAAACAGAGTAGCACTTAGTAAGAGTCTGACAAAAGAATAACAGCCTACAGAGTTCCTTGGGAAAAACAACTGCGGTGACTATTTCATTGTTCATTAAACACAATGATCTGAAATGCAAGGAAATCCAGACTTCCCTCCCAAACACAGTACTGAGCACAAGCTGCTTCCCACTCACTGCAGCCACAATTTGGGAGTTTCTTGCCCTGCCCTTCACATGCATACACCATGCATGTACACATACACAAGCATGCACACAGTACTGCCCTTCAGGGGTCCACAGCCCTGACTGACTGTGGGGGAGGCCAGGAATAGGTGGCAGAGAGACTCTTTGGTCTTTCTTGGGTCTCTGGTAGGTGGGAAGTTGCTGGTGAAATATAGTGGTATGTTCTATTTCAACCAACCAACAACATGCAGCACATTTCCTAACTTCCCCACTGTACTCCCGTAGTACCCACCACTCTGCCTGTCTATGTAGCGTGTGTCCTGTTGTGCCCAGCTTACTTACACCACTGAACAGAAAGCCCTCAAGGTTCACCCCTTCCGTGGCCATTTGCCTCAGTGCTCCCTTCAGCCCACACTGCTGCAGCCTTGCCACAGGGCACAGAGCGCTCTGTGGGAAGAAACCATGGGATACCAAGCAAGAAGCCTGAGTGTACGTGATACTTCCCTTCCTGGGGTAGGACTTTTGTGCTGCAAACATGCAAGGGATCACAGGTCACTGGCTGAGGTGTGCTTGTCAGGGAGCCTGGGGAAGTTACTGCGAGGCACCTACGGCCAAGCTCCCTCACTCTTAGAGCACCCATTCTAGCCTACCTGTGTCAGCACCTGCTGGTCTGATAGCCACACAAGGTAGCTCCCCTTGTAAAGTTCTTTCCTATTTCAAGAGCCAGAGCTCTAGGACTGCATTTTCTCTGAGATGAACATCTGTTAGCTTGGGTGGGGAGGGGTAGCACATGGTACAGCTCAGTGTACAACACAGACTAGGTCCCAGGTTCCACTCCAGTACTGCTACCCTTCAAGAACAGGTATGACTGGGAGCTCATTTTGTTTGCCAGGATGGTTAAGGTCCACAGCTCAAATGTTCCTTGTACTCAGCTGGTGCTTTCTTTGGGAGTGGGGTGAGGGTTCTGATGCCTAACTCCAGCATTCAAGCATACTATACATGCATACTGACACTGCAGTACATCCACAGCCCTGGGTACTCAAGGCAGAACAAACCAAAGGTCACAGAAAGAAGTCAGAGCACCCACGTGGCAGGAAGGTACATACCACTGACAGTGCACACAGACTCTGCCATGGTAGGGAACACAGTACTGCCAAGTGTGAGAAGTCACAGAAACACCTGGTATATCCACACATTTACATGTGCTCACACGCCTGTTGTAGAGATGAATTAATTGCACTTGGATACCTCCTGTAGAATGGTGCTTTTCAGCTTTTACCAAAGGCTTGCCATGTTTGTGTGCTTCAGAAGCACAGGAAGGCAGCCAGCTTTGGAGGTGCTGTGCTGGGATCCTAAGAAGGGCTGGGCTCAGCCACAGCCAGGAAAATGACCACCCTGCTGACACTCTGCTGTGCCTAGCCTACTGGCATCTTGCTCATGCTCCCAGCCTCCCTGGACATTCTTCACACAACCCCTTGCATGGGAAGGGAAGGACACAAAGGTTGTTTTCATCTTCCAATGTCTGTGTGGATGATTACTAAAGGGCTGGCTTTTCCCACAGGAGAAGAAGCTGGCTCAAGCTTCAACTGAGTGAATCCCAGAAACTCACCTGTTCCTCAGGAGTTTCCATAAAAAATGTGTTTACAAAGTGACCAGCCCTATCCTGATGTGGAAGATAGTAAACCAGCTTTTCCCCAGGCACCAACCTACAGGTCTCACTGTTTGCTCTTGGGTGCTTCTCTTCAGAACCTTCACCTAAGGGAAGTGGGCAGGATCTCAAGCGAGCCCAGTGGTTATTCACGAGTCAAGTTCATAGGCTACAACAAAAGGCACCCTTTTCTCCGTTATCTGATTTTCCTTTTCCCTTGAGTATACTTCCTGAGCCAAGAGGAAAACAATAAACAGTAGTAGGAGACTGACCCCTTCCTCAAGGGGAAAATGTAACATGAGAACACAGCACAGGAGGGCATCCAGCAAGGCTAGGCTGGCTCTCTAGAAGTTTCCCAGAAACTTTTCGGCAGTCTGTTTCCAAATCTGTCTTTCAAAAGCAGCTATATGCTCACATCTGGTCCCGAGTTGGAAATGCCAGAGTCATGTGATCTGTGAATGGCAGGGTGCACCACAAACCATAGTGGATAGGCAGGGCAGGTGTGCAGATCTGCCCTGAGGTGCTCTGGAGATCTTTCAGGCCCTGCCTCTGCTCAGACTCTCTGGAAGGGGCAGCCTGGTAGTCAGCTGGCTTCATATCACATGGGGCTTGGAGGCTTGTGGGAAGCTAGGAGTGATGGCACACGCTTGTAATCCTTAGGAAGACCACTACAAGTTCAGGCCAGCAAGGTCTACATACCAAGGCCAGCCAGCGACACTGTGACACTGTCTCAAGCATACAAAAGAAGTTGAGTGAGATGACTTGGTAGGAAAGCAGCACTGGTCAAACAATTCATGACCAAGTTTAATCTCTGGATCCCAAAATGAAAGGAGAGAACTGACCCCAAAGTTGTCTTCCGACTGTGACACTGTGGTATGCACATGCATACCAATAATGTGTGAATTGAAAAGAATACATAAAAGACAAACAAAAACAAACATACATCTACATTGGGGACAATGACAAGGCATGAATTTGGGTGCCTAGTATGTGACTCTCAGAGGAGAAGGGGACAAGAACCAGAGACTTCAATATCTTGAGAGTGTAGAATGTTGGGATTCTGAATGGGTGAAAATACCATCCCACCAAAATTACATTGAAAATTTATAAGAAATATCCTGTGAGATGGGGCTTAGAAAGGCAGGTGGACCGGACTTGGTCATGCCTATCTCAGTAACATTGGTACCTGGAGTTCCCCAGTGTCAGATCCCTGTCACACCAGCCCCATTCTTGCCCATCAGAGCACACCAGTCACCTCTGTACATCAAGAACTCCTTCAGGGATTTAGCAGCAGCCCCCCAACTACAGACTGGCACCTCCACCCTAGGGCTCCTTCCCAGAGGCAGGAGCCTTCTGGGAAGGCTTCTCTGTCAGGTTTACTGGCATTCAGGAAGTTCAAGCTGGGTAAAAGATCTCACCAGGTACAAGAAAAGAGCTGAGGTGCAACAGAAGTGGTAGCCAGGCCTGTAATTCCAGTTACTTGGAGTCAGAAGCAGAAAGGCCACGAATTCAAGACTTGTCTGGGTTATAGAGGGAGTTCAAGGGCAGCCTGGGAGACTGAAAGTGTGTCTTGAAACAAACAGGAAAGCAAGACAAACAAACAAACATCTAGCCAGGTTTGGTGGTGAGTACCTTTAATCCCAGTATCTAGGAGGCAGAGGCAGGCAGATCTCTGAGTTTGAAGCCAGCCTGGTCTATATAGCAAGTTTGAGAACAGCCAGGGGAACAAAGAGAGAGACCCTATCTCAACAAAACAAAAGTAAAAAGTTAAAATTGAGCCAAAGGTGTGACCTGGTGGCAGAGCATGTGCCAACTATGTGGCAGGCCCTGGGCTCAACCCCTAACTCTGCATACATACAAACTGCACTAAGAAGTAGGTGTGGTGTTACAGAGCTGTAATCCCAACACTTGGGGGGTCTGCTGGGGAGGATTCGGAGTTGTAGGCCATGCTGGTGTACAGAGGGAGAGCCTGTCTCTAAATAAAAGGTTCTAAGTATCAGCAGTAAGAATGAAGTACTCTGAACACTCCTGCATGGTGGGAAACTGAGGACACAGGCTGGGATCTTGTGAGAAAAAGAAACCTCCTGGCCTATCACATCTCAAGCTGAGTAACATGGTGATGCTGATCCTGAGGAAAAAAACCCTGGAGTCCGGAAGCTCAGTTTTAACAGCCCTGTCCTTACCCAGACATTCTTGCGTAGGGTTTTACTTCCCTGGCAGCTACGCAAAGCAAAGGTGCCCAGGTCTCTGTGTGAGCCCAGGTAAAGGAGGGGCAGTCACTCAGGTCTCACATGTGCCAGACTGTGTAAGCACTCTAGATATGGGTGTGACTCAGTGACTGTTTTCCAAAGAAATGCTGGTATAGAAACAAACCTGCCAGCACTGGATAGAAGAGAGCCAAGGCTTTCCAAGGAGTCAGCTTTGGCTGTGGGACATGGTGCCTTGCAATACCACCACCACACAGGCACAAAAACACGTCTGCCATTTGAGCACATAATGGAAATGACATAGAACCCAGAAGGAGCCGTGAGCTGCTATCATAAAGAAAAACACTGTGATTTACCACAGGAGGAAAAAGGGCTGGTTGGCCACACCTCTTTCTGTTCAGCCCAAGCTTCTGGAGTCTTCTCCATTCCTACCCTTTAGTGGGGGCTACTATGGGAAAAAACCCTGGTGTGGTCAGGCTCAGGATGACCAGACATTATTATTATCATCAAGGGCAGAGGATACTGAGGTAACCCCTTAAAGGACACTGGCCTCTCCATTAGTCCCAGTCAGCCATGTGTCATCAAACAATGTAAGAAGCTGTACCGTAATAAAAGTCACAGGGAACACAGGCTGTGGAAGTTGTTGGTACGTCAGAGGGACTAGGGAGGCATCCTGCCACATGGCTGGTGACAGCCAGAAAGTTGGTAAGCAGCAAGCAGAAGCAACTTCCTCTCCATGGACATTTAACTGCCTTTCTGCACCCAACATGGAGGCCACTGAGCGTTACCAGCAACATTTTAACAACAAAGACACTTCCTGAGAGGGGTGTGTATACTCACCGACAACACAAGGACACTGCCTTTAGGAACTGCCAAAGGGCAACCCTGCAAATCCTCGTTTGATTGGCTGAGGCCCTCAGGCCCACTGACTTCAGAGGCTAGAATCTGAGCTAGTACTCTGCTCACTAGCTTCTGCTTGCTGCCCTCCAGACAGGGAGTTTTCTATGAGAAATTGAACATTTGAAAAAGAAAGGGCAGACTTCCCACCACAAACCATAGACAGATTTTATCAAGAGATATTTGTCAATAAAACACCTTTCCCTTTGAAATAACTCCGAGGGCCAGTAGGATGGCTCTACAGGTAAAGGCAATTGTTGACAAACATGATGACCTGAGCTGGATTCCAAGGACCCACACACAGTGGGAGAGAACGGATTTCTGAAAGTTGTCCTCTCAGCAAATGCAGACCCACAACCTTCAATCAATGTAATTAAAATTTTAAAGTAGTTTGACACCTTTTAGAAAGATGAATATACAGCAGGGCAGTGGTGGCATATGGCTTCAATCCCAGTACTGGGGAGGCAGAAGCAGGTGGATCTCTGAGTTTGAAGCCAGCCTGGTCTACAAGTGAGTTCTAGGACAGCCGGGGCTGTACAGAGAAATCCTGACTCCAAAAAAAAAAGGGAGGGGGTCAGGGGGAGGAGGAGAAAAAGAAAAAATAGGGGGAAAGAAAAGATATACGCGGGTAACAGGAAAATACTATGTTCTAAGTCATAAAGGGTTTAGAAACAGTGAAGCTCGAACATAAGACCAAGAGCCCACATATCAGCTTCCCTGCTGTGTGATAAGGCACACAAGATGGAGCGGCTTATAACATTTGTCATCTCAGAGTTTCTATGGGTCAGGAACCTGATGCTCAGCTCAGGATGTTGGCTCAAGCTGCATTGCAGATCTTGACAGAGGCTGTGCTCATGGCAAAGCTCAGATGGGAAAAGGTCTGTCACCAAGCTTCTCACCAAGTACTGGCAGGACTGGTTTCTCACAAGCTCTTAACTCTTAAAATCCTGGGCCTTGCTGGCTCTTGGTTGGAGACCTCACTGTCATATGGATATCTCTAAAACTCTAGTAAGATGGGGTCACTGAGGGACTAGTGGTTCAGCCTATAATCCCTGCTACTTGGGAGGTGTACATGATAAACTGTTTATTATCCTCAACTAAAAATCACACAACCTCATGTAATAATATTTAAAACCAAACAATAAAAAGTGCCAGAGGTCACGTGGAAGCAACATAGCCCATGAAGTATGAGGGCTCCAGGCAGCTGTGGACCCTGGGTCTCAGAAGGTTGGGGCTGTCAATCACATCACTGTTGCCATAACATAAGAGGTAGGCCAACATGGAGGGCCATTCTGGCTCCAGATTTGCTACAAGACCTGAATGGAAGCCAGTTCTCAAAAGGCAAAAAAGAGGACAAAACAAATACTAAGTAAGGCTGATGCCTCTTTCCCCGCTCTTCTCTCACTAGGTAAGTTGTCTTTGTGACCATAGCAGGACCCCTCTCCTCTGGCCCTGCTGTCTAGTACCCTTTTCCCATAAGCCAGTATCTTCAATCCTCAAGATGGTCTGTTTCTTTCCCTTGGGGCACCTCCAAAATGACTGGGGGTGTGGTGGTGGTGCTTCAGGTTATTCATCCCTGCCTCTCTTGAGCTGAAGCACCCAAGAACAGATGTGGTGTCCTGCCTGTCCCAGTGCCTTCACATGACAGGTCCCACAAGGGATGAGAAGAGGCACAATGACACACAGAACAAGAGAACTGCTCATGGTCAAGCTCTGTACCTGCTTACCCTCCAGGAGAGTCCTGTGCCATAAGTCCTCTGGCCACCTTCCAGGCCTTCTGAGAACTGGTTTTAGAAGCTCAAGGCAAAGATTAAGGTCTGATTCCCAAACAAAAGTTTGCCAGAATTCATAGTGGGAACCCCAGAATGAGACCCATGCTAGTTGCTTTCCTAACTCAGGCCACAGAGCAGTGTGTGAGGTAATGAGCCAGTGTCAGGAAGCCTGCTCCTGACAGAAACCTGTGTGCTGAGGCCAAAGCCACATCCCAATGTGATGGAAGAAGTGGGAATGATTTCACGGGATGGGCAGTCCACATGCTGAGCTGACTGACGTCAACACATCAGAGTCAGCTAGCTCTCATCATGCAAGGAAGGATGCAGTCATTTCTGGCAAGAAATACTGCAAAAACAACCAAAGTAGACAGATTTTTACAATATTAATACTGATTTCATGAACATGTAGAACAAAACTGATGTTTCTAGATCTCTTGGCCTTTTGTCTAGTTCACTTAGAAGCTTCAGAGCTGAAGAATTAAGTTTTTAAAACTTCCTGTGCCTACAGAGAAAACTAAAGATTCTGACAAACTTTGGTAACAAACCCACTCTAGTGGCAACCTGGGAGGCTGCAGAACCTTTGGGGTGGAATTACATTCAGCCTCATGCTATAGGTGAGAAACTCAAGTTGGGGTACAGCCAGTGGCCTCCACAGCCAGTACAGCCTACATGGCCAGACCCAGGTTTTCCCAAGTGCCCTGCCACTAGGACCTGCAATACAGTGTCCAAACCAAAGGAACAAGCCCCTGAACCAGGTTAACAGGAAAAAACTGTCACAGAGGTCAAGGTACTGAGGACAAGGGCCCATAACAGTATCCCTAGGGCATTGAGTCCCACCACCTGTGGCTAAGGCTGCACGCTCAGCAGTTGCCAGGTCTGCGCGCTGACTTACCTATCTGTAACAGTATAGGTGTAACCAGTGCTGTCTCCATGGCGTAACAAAATTCCCTGCCAAACATCACTGCCCCATGCATGACCCATAGGCGTGTGGGGATTCTGTCTATGGACCCCTCGCTTGTGGTCTCCTCCTGGGTCTCCGCCTCGGGGTCTCTGGGTTTCTGAGGGTCTGGCAGGGGCACAGGCAGCTCTTGTACTTGCATAGATTCTGAGTCGGCATTCTGCGGAGCCATTTTCATTACCACCAAAATATATATGTATATATATTTATTCTACCTATATAAATAATACTATCATCTCTCTCCAATGATAAATTAAGACGTCTTCTCGCTCTGCTGCAGGTGCATTCCACGGCAAATAACTCTTGTATTCCACTCTGTACCAACAGGCGTCTCGACTTCTCACATGAGAAGTGCAGCAACACGAAGGGTTTTTGGTTGAATTGTAAACATATGGCTTGCTGGCTCACTGTGAGTTAGAGTTAAAAATCCATAAGGGCCACTCAGTTAATACCAGTTTCATCATCATGACTGTGAAGGCGCTGTAGTTACTTCTCTTGCTACAGAGAGGTGGGAATCTGACACACACAGGCGGTCTTCTGTGACTCCCCATCGAGCGGCTAGAGGATCTGCAAGAGAGCAAAGACAAGCTGCAGTCAGTGGTGGTCTCTCTGCCCACCACACCTGCCATTTGACCCCTGGGAGCCTGCTCATCAACAACACTCAAAGCAAGCTCATGAAAATTATACCTGGTGTAGCTTTACAAAGTGTAACCAGAAGAGAAGTGGACAGGAAAAATAACGCTCATTCTCTAGCTAACACTATACAGTGACACCTCTGTGCCAGTCAGGTATTCCTGTTGACAGAGGCACCAATGGTATCCTTGGCCCACCAATATCAAGAAAAGAGAGAACAAAGGAAGAAAGGAAAGCTGGGAGAGCAACTGACAGACCCACAAAAGTATTCATGGGACACTGCCTGCAAATGTGCAATAAAAGGTAAAGAGGAGGGCTGGAGAGATGGCTCAGTGGTTAAGAGAACTGGCTGCTCTTCCAGTGGACCCAGGTTCAATTCCTAGCACCTACAACATGGTAATTAACAAGTATCTGTAACTTCCAGGGGATCTGGCATCTTCACATAGACATACATGCAAGCAAAACATCAATGTACACAAATAATTTTAAGAAGTGGAAGAGGCAAGCTAGACAGAGCAGGGATACCAGCCCCACTGACTAACAGGCAAGTTCAAAACTCTATGCTGAGGCTGGGTCTCAGCATGGGTCTTCAGCAGCAGCTTGGGAAGTAGTCCTTGACCTGTCTAGATTGGAAAACACTGATAATCAAATGAAAGTTAAAAGAATCCTGTATGCACATTCCAAACTGTTACCTTCTAGCAGTTTAGAGATACTCTGCCTAAGCTGTATTACCAGGGGCTCTGGAACACAAGAGCCCAGTCTTCAAGTCTATTCAATTCCAGTTTCTGTGACCAGCTTATCTCTACTTAGATACACAATGGTAATTCTTAGTGATAACTGGGCATGTGCTCTTGGAAAGGATTCAGACATCAATATGGTGGCACACAGATGTTAGGCCAGCACCAGGGAGGCAAAGGCAGGAGAATCTTGAGTTCCAGGTCTGCCTGAACTACTCAGTAAGACCTTGACTTAAACCAGTACGGGCATGCACACATACACCACCTCAACCTCTTTGAGAGGTGGACCTCCAGATGCTAGGTTCCATTTGAAGGACTACAAAAAAAAAGGGGGGGGGGGGGGGCTGAGACATGCAGGACAGTATTCCCATTGGCTATGAAGTTGGGTCTGTAGGCTGATAGCTTACTAAACATGGATAAAGTATTTTTAGTACTATCTTATTAGTAAAGGTGAGTCCTAGCTAGCCCCTCCTCCCTTCCTAGGATAGACAGAAAGCTTGGGGTGAGCACCACTTAGTCCTTCTCTCAGGAGCCCGTCTGCGCAGGTTCAGGACAGCCCACATGGGAAGGAGGCTTCCCAGAGCACCAAGTTCAGCTCTTCCCACCCACTCCCACTCACTTTGTTCTTTGGCCGTAATTATAACCCACCCCTCAGACCCACTCCCACCTCACCCTCAGAATCAGAGACTCAGCAGTCTCAGGCACACACAATTCTCTGTCCCCAGTTTTACTGCAATTCCACTCTGTAGCCTGCATCTGAATGAAATCTTACACTCAGTCCTATCCCCTCCACCATATAAACCTCAGTCAAGGGACTGGAGAGATGGAGAGACTGCTTAGCAGTTAAGAGGCCTTCCTGCCAGAGGACCCAAGTTCAGTTTCCAGCAACTATGTCGGGCAGATTACAACTTCCTGTAACTTCAGAGGATTCGACACTTCTTACCTCTGAGGATACTGGCACTCATTCATATATACATAACCTACATGAATACTCAATACACATGTTTAAACATAAAACAACCAAAAACTATTTACCCACTTTAACACTTCCAAAATTTTATCAGGAGCCACTTCCAACACATGCTTAAAAGCAATGGAAACTGATCCTGACCCCAGCTTTGCTACTCTTGGCCTCAACCTTTGTCTTGTCACTGTCAAGAGAAACCATCATAGTTTTATTCATGCCAACCTACCAGGGCCCTTCCTGACAGGGACATTTTCAGGACATGTGTCCATGAAGTTTGTGAAGCAGAAACGGATCAGCTGGTGTTGGACGGGACAACAGTGATTATTGTGCAAGCAGTCCTAAATATATAACTACAAACACCAAACCCTTCAGCTCTGCCCAGTGGCCTTTGACCCACTGCTGCTCAATCCTCAGAAACTGTATACTTGAACTGCAGTGCTAAGACTTGGCTCCAGAGTCACTGCAGCAACAGTAAAATGAGGCAGTAACTCTGAAACCAAGGGTGGTGGTGCATGCTTGTAGTATGAGCTCTTTGCAGGGTTGAGGCAGGAAGACCAGAATTCAAGGTTGCCCTTGGTTACATAGCAAGCTTGGACTACATAAGGCCTTGCCTCAACAAAACAAAAACGTAAAATAAGACAAAAATTAACCCCCAATACGCAGATGTGCAAATCATTCTAGGCAGCCCATTCCATTCACAATGTCACAGGGTATCTATTGGCCAGAGACACTCCCAGTAGCACTCTGTAGCTGTCTGCAGCACCCAGACATCAGCCCCAAGGCTGAGTAATGATTATCTAAGGGTTTCTATAAGATGTCTGAGCCTAGGCCAGCTAGTTGGCTCAGAGAGGACAACCTGATATCCTTGGGACCCATAATGTAGGTAGGAGAAGCTGTCCTCTGATTTCTACTCATAGTATGAGAAATCTGAATCAACTCCAACCCAACTCTTATTGTATATTCTATTTAGTTTTTGTTGTTGTTGTTTGGGGTTTTTGTTTTTGTTTCTCAAAACAGAGTTTCTCTGCATAGTCCTGGCTATCCTGGAACTCTCTCTTTATAAACCAGGCTGGGCTTGAACTCGGAGATCTGCCTGAGTCTGTCCCAAGTGCAGAGGTGGGGGTAGGGGTGTTTAAAGTGTGCTAGGTGTACACTATACCCTCAATGCTAGCTGGGCTTTTGTTTGTTTTGTTTTTAACAACCCATTTAGAATGCAAAACTTGTCACCGGCCCAGCAGAGCCAGTACTGCAGACTAGATCTCACTAGGCTTTTTTGAGATTATGGGTGCTGACAAATGCCCTGGAGATAGACAGGTCAGCAGGTCTTGGACATCTATAGAGCAGGTTCTCTTGTTGCTCCATCCAAATAGCTTCTGGGCTTCCAATTCCCATTCCACCTGACCCTATCACCACTGTTGATGTGTTATCCCAGGCTGCACAAGACGAAGCTAGAAACCACATGCCATCCAGCCATTTGCTGGCTCTGAAGATGTGATGCCTTCAAGTAAAGCTCAGTCTCCACAGCAACACTACACTTCTAAGACTGGGGATCTGTAACAGCTTACTAGAAAGAGAAGGCCAAGTAAGAACAGCTATTGTCCAGCAAACCACTGCACAGTAGTGTGCAGCTTTTGGTCACAGCTAGCAGCAGGTCTGTGGAACTGACTACACACACCTTCATTTTACCTGGTCAGAGCAATGCATGGTGGCACAAGTACCAGGTGAGTGCAAAAAGAAACAGACAAACAGGGATGGTGGGAGGGAGACGGATGGACTCTGGAGACTCTACTCCAAGACTCAAAATTTGTGCAATGACAGGACTTGGTGTGGTGCGCAAATGAGCACACAGGGGCCAGGCAGCCTCAGAAAAGCCTAGCACTGAGCTGCACCATCTACCTAGAACAGTGCTGCCATCTTTGAAGGGACTCAGTCCAGTCCAGCTCTGGGATCAGGGAGGCCTATTGTAGCTACTTCTCCCCGGGGTTCACACCATATAGCCCTACCGTGCTTCCTGCCTCTCTGAATCAGTTCAAGCCACACCAACCTTTCCAGACTCCTCCCCATTTAGTACCAGGGGCTCTGCTCCTGTCAACACCGATGCTGCTGGATGGGATGACGCACCAAGCCAGCTGTTGAGCAGCCAGCATCCTCATGATGCACTAGCATCCTCACTTCCCTAAGTCGGGTCCTTCTGCTGCTCACACTGGAACTGGCCACACATCAGAAACCTAGTGGGGCTCAATGAATGATGATGGACCACCTAAGTAAGAGTAGTAGCAGGGAGGACACCTGGGGCCTGTCCTGGCCACTGTCACACTCTAGAGTTCTGGAACAGCCACATCTGGTGTGGTGAAAGGCAACTGGCCCCCTCATCCTAGGTCTGGCCTCTCTGGGATCCTTGTGGATAGTGTGTGCTGGGCTGGATACCTGCTGCGTATGTGGTACAAATGGACAGACAGTAGATTTGACACAGGCAAATGCCATGAGCATCTTCCAGATGGCCTTAAGGAGCAGTGATTAAGTACAAGGTCTACTGAACATGTCTCAGTCTGTAAGCTAAGTCCCAAGCACAGCCAATCCATGGCACTCACACCACCACAAAGCAACTAACCCTCTAAGAGCCAGGGCAGCTTTTCAAACTGGGATTTTAATTAAAATCATGTTAATAGCTAGAACAAAACAGACTCAAGCTGGTGAACAGCAGCATTTCTTTTCCAACACAGGGACTGGACCGACATGGATTTACAGCTGGGCACTGTGGAAGACAATCTGTTCCCCATCAGAGTGCCACCTGGCACAACCACGAGGCTCAACTTCTCTTCTTCAAAGCAACTAGACCAAGAGCCCTATACAGTAAGGAGATTTTGATGTCACACTTAGGAGAAATGTGGGGAGCCGACAGAAGGCAGCTATCATCCTTGTAGCCATCTTGAGCCATATACCCTGACAAGAGACTTGATTACAATAGCCTATAACAGCTGAGCACACTCTGATAACATCTTGTTTTAGATACCCAGGAATTTTCCCTTGGGTGTGTGAGACTTAAAGATGTGTGACTTAAGGGCGTGACTTAGAGATCAGATTTAGAGACAAGACCTAAGGGCATGACTTAGAGGCGTGACTTAAAGGTGTGGCTTAGAAGTGAGACATAAAAATAAAAGGAGAGAAGCAGACAGAAGAAATGATTATTATTAGGTAGTAGGCACTTAGCACTTGGAAGAAGTAACTTGGAACTTGGAAGCACTAGGGACTAGGAACTAGAGACTAGGAACTCAAGACTTGGGACTTGGAAAGAAGAAGAGAGACTGAAGAATAAACGGGATTGAATCACACTCTGTCTGGTCTCCATTCTTCAAGTCCGAGTTGTCCTCACTCTCTCTCTTGCTGAACTCCGACCTTCGGACTGAAGAAGCTTGGGGCAGTGCGGACTCTAACAACTTAGCCCCCAAGGCTTTTGGCAGTGCGGGTTCAGACACTGATAGAGCGGTCCGAGACATTTTGGCCCCCAAACGTGGGGTAGTGCGGTTCTCAACTTTTTGGCCCCTAACCAAACGTGGGGCAGCTCAGGCCGCAACAGAGAAAAGGACCCCAGATGATTGATGGACACATATTGGTACCTGAGGAGCAACAGGGTACAGCTGAGGAAGAAGAAAAGAGGCATGCCATGGCCCAGGCAGGCACACCCTGAAAGGAGGGGAAGTATTTAAGGCCAGTGTCTGGAAGCAGAGAGAGTATCTCTGCCAGAGCCACTGTCAAAGGCTGGGTGCCAGGCCTCTGCTCACACTGGCTCGGCTGCTTCTCAACACTGCTTTTAAGCAGAAAGGCAGCCGGCCCCTTTCCCTTTCCCTTTCTGAGCGGCAGTCGACACTACGTTTCCCAGCACTTTCCAAGCTTCTCTTCCATGTTCATTTCCAAGAACATTACAAGCATATGGACTTTTAAAGCTGCGTGATGAGCACTGCTGGAGAAGTCCTTTCGGAATCTGGCCTAGATTCCACTTGTGTCTTAGAAAATTGCTGTCTGCTATAGTCTTATCTTCGGTTTTCTTTCAAGTCTTCTCTGAGGAAAGCCCTTGAGGGTTCTACAAACTTCTCCAGTTCAGTCCCAACTCCACTTGCCATGTCTCTGTTGGCAAGATTTGTTCTTCTTTGGTCAGTGAACATTTGAAAGCTAATAATGTTGCTTCCCCCTCAGACTTTTTATGACCCTTTCCATATAACTGAGGCCACTGACTTCTTTTTTTTTATTTCACCTTGTTGTCTGAGAATAGACAAAAAGAAGAGACTAGCCAAGTTAACAATCTGCTTATCATTCTCAGACTTGAATGACAGAACTTCTGAATCCCAAAGATACCTGGCTGGCTTGCTTATCCATTTCCCTAGAGACAAGGCAGTCCTGGATTTCTTGCTAATCCTGTCGATCTGAACTTAATCAAGCATAACTCTTCTTTGGGGACTTGGGTCCTTGCTGTGCCTTTCTTGGGCACAAAGACCTTGCAGGGTGGAAATCCTTCCTTTGTGGGCTCCTCATGCCCATCTCTGGTATTCCCCATCAAGGCCCAAAAAAGCAAAGGAAAAAAAGCTTGAAGAAGCAAGCAAGGTGGACCTATGACTCCTAACCAGAGGCCCAGCACCCAGCATTCGGCCAGCCTATTTCAGGAGAGAATCAAGTATCATAAAAGCAGGTTCACTGTCCATAAGGCAATGTCTGAGGAGTTATCTCCTAGTGCAGGACAGCTGTTCCTTGGAAGGAGCTGGTCCCATGCCATCACAGGAGTGAACACTATGTGGTCACATGCAAAAGCTTCCTCTAAGAGAGGCAGTGTAAAATGCCCAGGCTAAATAAAGTATGATGACATGCAGGAGGCAAGACCAGAAGGACCAGCTGCATCTGCTCATAGCAAGGCAGTTCTACACACCTGAGAACATGGAAGGAACAAGCATAAGAGCAACTATGGCTTCTGGCATCTTCTATTAAGTGATCCGTAGGACAGCTTTCCCCCAGTACAGCAAGAATGCTTCCCTTGGAACCTGCTCCAGCAAGTTGCACACTTGGTGACAATTTTGTTACAGTCTGCAGATGTACTCAGACAAATGCAACGACAATTGTTCCAACTAACAACTTCCTCTATTGTCCTGTTTCTAATGTGAGTGACTGATGCCAAAACATGTGACTTCCTTCAAGCTGCTACGGAAAAGTGGCTGCACAGCAGCTCTGATCCATACCCCAAGCTTGGCTCAAAGTTCTAGGGTGTTTTTTTAGGCGGACGTGCGCACAGCGTGGGCGTGTGTGTACATGTGTGCGCACGCACACATGATGGAAGGTGTGTCTGTGTGTACACACATGTGTGTTGCATACACATGTGGAAGCCAGTGATTGACATTGGGTTTGGGTTTTTTCTCAATCTCTCTTCACTGTATATATTGAGCCAGGGCTGCCCAGAGCTTGCCAATTTGTCTAGTCTGGCTACATAGCTTGTGCCAGGGATCCCTGTCTCTACCTTCCAAGAGCTGAGATAACAAATGGGCTACCATAATCACCTGGCAATTGGTAGGTGCTGAAGACCTGAACCTGGCAAGTCCTTTACTTTTGAGCCATTTCCCCAGCTCCATGGCTGGGAAGTTTTAAGGGTCGAAATGGCTATAACGTTCATTCCCCATTACTGTCAAAGTCAATGAAGCACTCAGCCTGGGCACAGTGCAAGAGTGCTGGTAGGGCATACTTACAGATGCCCCATCCATGGCCTGTACATATTCTCACACAAATGCAATCCGTGTGTTCTAACTACTGAGCTGACAAGTGCTCAGTGGTGACTAGTTTGCCACAGCACCTACATTCACATGTATAAACAGGCACCACACCCTCAGAACACCGTAACTGCAGGAGATGCTCTTCAACTTCAAAGTGCAGTCACTCAATGAGCCTCTTAAATTGAAAATATCTTTTAAAATATGGTGATTCTATCCACCCTGTGGCAAAGCCTTCTAAGAACTGTTATCAGCTACTCCCAAGAGCAGGTGGAAGCCTGGATCTTTGAAGGACATAGAGAAAGGACCTTACCAAATGGATTCCCTGCTGTGAGGAATCAAAATTCAAAGTTCAAAGTAAGTATGGAGAGGGAGTAACTACCTGCCTCTTTCACGGTCAGCATTAATCCGGAAAGTTGCTGGGGCAATCTGACAGAGATCACAGTTAGTACTAGGTAGTAATGGAAGCACAAATAGCCTTGAATGATGTTCACTGACATGATGTCCACGGCCTCCTGGTCCTCACCAGCATCTCTCTCCAGATGATCAGAAACACCACAAACCAGCAAAACTGGACCAGTGGCAGCAGACAGCAAAGAATATCAATGTACAGACCAAGAATTAAAAAGGTCAATTGAACCCAGCTAGTCAGTCTAAAGTGCCTATGGTACAAATGAAATACAGCACACAGCAAGCCTGTTTTTTACTGAACAGCACGTAAACAATGAGCTGATGCTGTATTAAGAGAATGAGAGGCTAAGCCACAGACTAGGAGTAAGATTTGCAAAGAACACAGCTGACAAAAGATGGCTATCCAAAGCACATGCTAAGAAAACAGCCTGATTAGAGACAGCTGAGGGCCAGGCACGGCTGCAAAAGCCTGGAGCCCTAACATGTGGGCTAAAAAAAACCAAGGAGAGTCAGAGAGTAGTTTAGGATTAGCCTACGCTGGGTACTGAGTTCAAAGCCAGCCTGGGCTACATGAGACTCTATCTTAAAAAATTAAAAACAAATCTAAAAATTGGTCAAGAATCCTAAAAGAGAGGTCAAGAATACACAGATATATGAAAGCATGCAAAGTTATAAAAAAGGTGTTCCCCTTCATGTGTCACCTAAGTGCCAGGCCTCTACACACACCTGCTAGAATTGTCCAAATCCAAACATCAAGCATTAGTGAGACGTGTGAGGATGTGGTACAGCCTTGCTCAGTCACTGCTGGTGAAATGCAAAGGGTGCAGATATACCACTATGGGACCCAGTTTGAACTAAACATATCACCGTGCAATCCAGAACTAAGTGACATGTTGCATGCTCTTGACCCTACGAACCCTACAGATAGATGGTAACACATAACTTTGGTTGTTATCTGGAAGCAATCAAGATGTCTTCCAGTAGGAGAATTAACGAACTGTGGAGGAAGTCAAATATGGCACGCATGCATATAATCCCAGTACTCAGTAGACTGAAACAAGAGGATTACAACAAACTGGAGGCCAGCCCAGTCTACATGGTGAGTTCTGGGCTAGCCAGAGTTGCACATCAAGGCACAGAGAACTGTTAAATGCAAATTGCTAAGTGGCAGGAAATGAGCCTGAGAAAGGAAACAACCATGATTCTATGGCCTTCTAGATAAGACCGTGAAGAGTAAAGAGCTGAGCCTGTCTTTCCACCTACGCAGTAGGCTGAGGCAGGCTGAGGCAGGCTGAGGCAGGCTGAGGCAGGAGGACTGCACGTGCAAGGCTTGCTTAGACTACAGAATAAATGGGACACCAGCCCAGGCAACTTACCAGGACCCTGCCTCAAAACAAGAAGTAACAACATTTGGGAGGCTGAGCAAAAGGATAAGGGGTTCAAGGCCAGCTTCAGGTACATGAGGCCCCGTCTTAAAACAAGAACAGTACCAGCACTTGGGAGGCAGAGGCAGGCGGATTTCTGAGTTCGAGGCCAGCCTGGTCTACAGAGTGAGTTCCAGGACAGCCAGGGCTACACAGAAAAACCGTGTCTCGAAAAACCAAAAAAAAAAAAAAAACCAGTAAAAGTAAGTAAGTAAAAAGGGTTGAGACCTGGCCAATGGTAAAGTGTGCACTAGACATGCAAGGAACCCTACACTCAATTCCCAGGAATGAATGCTTAGAAATTTTGAAATCTCTCCCTCTTGCCAGGAGTGATGATAATGCTTGTAATTCCAATTTTTGGGAAGCTGAAGCAGGAGAAATGCTACAAGTTTCAGGCCAGTCTGAGGTACAGGGCCTACCATTTAGTGAGGAGAAGAAAATAATCACAGAACCCAAAGACCCAATTCTTTCTCACTAAACAAGAAGCAGAAACCAGTGTGTCAATACCAGTGACTCATCAAGATGATTTAAATTTTTATTTTTGTTAAGAAACTGGCATACTGCAATGAAAGTAAACTTCAAGACAAACACATTACAGTTCGTTTTGTTTTGTTTTGTTTGTTTTTCGAGACAGGGTTTCTCTGTGTAGCCCTGGCTGTCCTGGAACTCACTCTGTATTGGCCTCCAACTCAGAAATCTGCCTGCCTCTGCCTTCCAAGTGCTGGGATTAAAGGCGTACGCCACCACCGCCAGGCCACACTACAGTTCTTTAGGCCATCTAAAAAAGTTGTCACACCCTCCACATAAACTGTGAATATAGACAGGAAGAGTGGTGCATACCTGGAATCCCAGCCCATTGTGTGTGACAGGACACACAATTGTTATAGACTTGCAGAAGTAGTATGGGGAGAGCCACCATTCAGACCCTCTCAACCCCGTCCAGTCAGGATGCCTCAGGTACAACTAATACAGGTTCTTCTTCTAGCCTGATGCCCGTTACCCAGAACCCCCCCACAATAGAATCCCTCAGTGTCTCTCAGCCTGTTTGTCAATAGCTGAACTACTGCCCCTGCATTTCTGTATCATCAATTAGTGGGCATATATCTAGGATGTACTGCCAAGACTCTAGCAGCTGACAAAGAACATGACTGTCATAGGACCCAAGGACCTAGATAGAGTGAAGCTGTTTCAGCGCCAATGGCAAAACCCAGAGGAGCCTTGGAAGGCTCCAGCCAACATTGACTGGTGTCCCCTAACACACCACACAAGGAAACCCACTGGCCCCTAAGTCACAACTGGATACTGCAAGGCCTCTAAGCCCATTTGCAGACCACAAATGCAACTCACAGGTGCCTGTGTTTACACGGCTGGCACAACATTTCTGGAAGCAACTTTTCCATCTGCAAAGGAAAACATCAGAATTGCCAAGAGTAGGAGACTACTGGGAATTCCCAGGGCCTTTGGGGCATGGAGCACAGCACAGCCTGGCCCAGATATCTGAGAAGAGAATCGTAGGAAAATAGCCTGCAGCTGGACCACCAGCACTAGTCCCTGCATGGAGGGTGGTTGGGATGAACTGACAGAGTAAAGAGCAAGCATTAGCTTAAAGGGCCAGGTGGAGGCAAGGAGCTTAGCCTCTTTCCATAGGCCTTCCTGTACCTCAAGCAGCAAGCCAGAGAACCAACTCAGCTATGACATGGTTGTGCATGTTTGCAAGAGTCCACAGCTTAACACAGCACACAAGAGCTGTAAACAGATACACAGATATACACAGAATTGCCAAGAAACCCTACACAGGGAATCTTAGGCTGGAAGAACTACTGGCCTCTTAAACTTTAATTTCTCATGGATCTTCCTGGCCTTTAAATCACATAAAGACAGGAAAGGTGATCATGAAGGTTGCTAGTACCAACAAGACAACCCCCCAATAGACATTGAGGCCAAAATCTTGAGTGGAGTTACCCATTTAAGATATGTGGTGTGTCCATACGATTAATAAGGACCAAGAGTTCAGGCTCTGCTGTACTCTGATTTTCAGTTCACTCAGAATCCTGTAAGAATTACCACCTCTGCCCTTCTAATACCTGAACCATCCAAGAAGCTACTACATGTGTGGAAGACTTTCTCCTCAACACTGTAGACCCACTCTCAATGTCAGAACCCAAGTGGTCCTTGAGAAGACTGTGTTCATTATTCTGTTCCCTGCTTCTGCCTCTCCCCTCCTGGACTGGCTTCCAAAGGCCCTTCAAAGAGCCCCTGTGGCTCTCAAGCTATCTGCTTTAAGCTATCCACACAAGATCCAACCCAGGTCACATTATCTGTTTGAGGTCTTTGTCAACTGCTTCAATGCTCAGAAGCCCTTTCTCAGGTGGGCCACCCAGCACCTGGGCAAGCCTAGATGGCAGAGCTGCCTGCCACACTAGACACAAACAAGGTGCCAGCTTAAAAGGAAATGCCACTGGATCTGAGTCAAACCAGGCAGGCCTTGAACTCACAGAGATGTACCTGTCTCTACCTCCTGAGCGCTGGCGTCATAGGCATATGGCACTATGCACAGACAGAAAACACCTTTAATATGGATTGCTCTACTTTTCACAATGTGAAGGGCACACTGCACACAGCAGTGTACATCAACTACATGGGAGACTGAGGCAGGAGGATCACTTGAGCCCACAGTCTGAGGTCAGCCTAGATAACACTGTCAACTAAGAACAACAAAGAGAGCTGGGCAGAGAGCTGGGCAGAGTGGCTTATGCCTGCCATCAGCACTAGAGACGCTAAGCAAGAAAACAGCCATGAGTTGCAGGCTAACCTGAACTACACGTAAGATTCTGTCTCAGACAAAAGGACTAGAGGGGAAACATTGAGATTTCAAATGAAAAATGTCTTTACACTGTTTTATTGTGAGGCCTAGCTGGCCCCACACTAGGTTCTCTAGTGTCACTCTCCCGAGGGAGAGAGAGAGGGGGACATCTATTTTGTTGTTGTTGTGTTTTTTTTTTTTTTTTTTAAGCAGGTTCTTAAAGGGTCCGGGTGGCCTCAAACTCTCTAAGTAGTTAAGGGTGACCTTGAACTCTTCATCTTTCTGCTTTCACCTCCCTGAGTGCTGGGATTAGAGATGGAAACAAACACTTTGTAAACAGACTCCCTCTACATTTTCTACTAAACCCCAAATGTCAAGGGGACTAAGCTGTCGAAGAAGGCTCGTAACAAAAGCCCACTTGAGTGCAAAGTCACAGCAAAAATAAGACAAACAGCCCCAAAGAAAGGTTTCTCTGCAGGGTTGGCTTCCTTACCTGGGTCTGTATCTGCACTGTGAGCTTAAGAGGACGGATCTGTTTTTAATTACCTGGCAATCAGGTTTCTCCTCCCTTTTTTCTAAAGGTTTCTAGCGCTGGCAGATTTGCTGGCTCAGGCCACTAGAGTCAGAATGAAGCTCTGGCTGCCATGGAAACTGCAGCAAGCTTCTAAACTGAGAAGCTCCTGGAATCGAGGCTGGCTGGAGGAAGTTGTTGTAGCTTTAATATAAAACCCACAAGAGTGGCCTGAGACATACAGGTTCTAAGATGAGCACCGATCAGACCCTCTCAGTGCTGTGTTCAGTGCAAGCCAGATGCCCACAGACTGTGATTCTGTTACTGCCCATACCTTCCAGGGGTCAGAGTAGGAGTCAGAGCTACACAGCATGAAAAATTAAATAAAAACCTGTCATTTACATACATATACTCAAGAGCAGACCTCAAAGACAGGATTGCAGTTGAGTAGCACTGTGAAGGCCCCTTTGACAGTGTTGCATGTAAAGTCTAAACAGTCTTCCAGATCGCAGATGTGTGCTGAGGCAAGAGGATGTGAGGCTCAACTGTAAGTGATAGGAGTTTCCTGAAATGACAGTCCACGTGATCAGATACATGCTGACATTTTAAAAGAGGGAGGCATGCAGTACTAACCAGTCCCCTCAGCCTGCAGGGACACATTCCAAGCACCCTGCTGTACCACGTTCTTCCATGTGCACACATTTCACCTATGCCACCCAGGGCTGCAGCTTCTGTGCTGTGCTGTAGAGCAAAGGGGCGGGACTGCACAGATCTCAGCAAGTTCAGCATAACTCTTCCTGGATTATTAGGTTAAAGACCTTCCTTGTTGACTGAGTGAGTGGCAGACACACTGTAGAACCAGGACAAGGGACTAGGCCCTGAGGTGGGCATGAGGGGACAACAGAGGCCTCGCCATATTACTCAGAATGCACACGGTTTAAACAACTTCTAAAATTTTCTTTTTTAATATTTTCAGACCTTGGTTGATGGCAGATGGCAGACACCAGTAAGTGAGGCTGGGAATGGGAGTAGGAGAATAGGAAACTACTGCTATATTTGGTAAAATGTTAAAGATTATTTTCAAAAAGACCAGGTTTGCGTGGATAAAGAAAGCTTACTTATGGCTGTAGCCTAAGGCTACAGCTTCTCTCCCTCCCCCAGCCCCCTTAAGGCCAAACAACCCAACAGCAAGATCAGCACCCAGCAACTCCTCACCTGGAACCACAGGCCTATGAGTCATGGCACTGTTTACCGGCATAGCCCTGTGTTCAGCTCCAAAGGAGGCTGGGAAGGTGACCTCTGAGGAAATAGCACCTGGAGGACTCCTGTTTTGCCCTGGCAAGATTCCACACAGACCCTATGCTGCTCACTGAGAGAGGAGGGGACCTGTTCAGTCACTTCCTCTTCCTTTTCTCCTCCCTGCTCCACTCAGAACAGTTAGAACCTTGGGACAACTGGTATAGCAGGAAAGGGCCATGTTCCCTCAATAATGCACATACACCCAAAACCTCCACCTCTACAAAGAGGGAGGCCCATTTTCTGTGCAGAGGAAATGCTGTTTGGCATTCCTTTGGCGCTAAAGAAAACTTGGTATACCAGGTCCCCCAGC